>NC_091440.1:5753413-5831933 GCF_964237555.1 Oryctolagus cuniculus
AATAATGTCCAATCAAGAGTAACTAAAGGTCACTAAACACGACTCAACAGATTGGATCTAGATAAAGTGACTTTCACAGTGGGAACAAAATCCCCCTCTCTTCCACAGGAAGCACAGAGCGAGAGTCAGGCCGGGCCTCTTGCCTTTCTGTGTTGCTTCCCACGTTAACAAGTGTCACAACAAGAGGCAGCTAATAGCCCTCAGAACTAAGAGCCCGAGGGTAGCAGCTGCCACAGGTGATCTCATCCACTCACACCAATGCGTCTGTGGGCTGATTGCATTTTTGAACCTGACTCACTTGTGCAGCTGACGGTGCAGACACCGGAGGGCTTCAACTCTCCCACTGTGTTGTAGCTCTGCCCTGCTCCGCTGCATTCTGGACTGCCCTCCCGACGCAGAAAAAAAGACCAGCAATGTGGAAAGGTCCCGGTGGGCAGTAGATCGGGGGCCACCGTCACACGTCATTGTCATCCGAGCAAGAAAGCGAAGCCATCGTGCCCCCTCACAGGTCGTGGCTCTTCCTGCTTCAATAGATGAACACAAAGCAGGGCAAGCTGCCGCCTTCGGGAAAGGGTGGGCATGGACAGGAGAAGCTTAGGTGATGGGGCGCAGGACTGAGGCACGCTGAGAACCGTAGCAGCCGCCTAAAACCGACAAGCAGCCACCTGGGAGGTGGGCTCTTGGGGAGGAGATGTTGTGCGTGTGGCTTGTAAGTGGTTTCTAGATTTAACCAAAACCCAGCCACATCACTCAGTGTGAGCGCTGCAGTGTGAACACTCAGCGAGATGCACCTGACCGGATCGAATCCCCTAGTCACTGAGTCCTGGCTGCTGTGTCCCGGCTGCTCCCCTGTGCTGACGTTAGGTCTTCCTTTGGGGAGAAGCCAGGGCCAGAAAACCATGTCCATCCTCAAGGGACTTGCACCGGAAGGACAAGAACATCCACAATGGCAGCACTGACCACTCAGCAACTGCTGCACCCACCACCACCTCACTGACTTCCATCTCGGAGAAGAAAAAGTGTTTCTGATTGTCCTGTCCAGCCTGGCCCCTCTGCCTGCACGCCACACAGCAGCAAACCCACTGGCCTTGCTCCCCTCTCAGCCTCTTGCTTCCCTCTCTACCCAACCCATCCTATCTAGGAGATCCGTGCCCACTCTACAGTAAGAGCGTGTGCCGGCGCTCTTTCTTTACAGAGTCCTTTCCTTGGTCCTACTCCTCCCTCTTCTTACCACCCTTTCTCTCCCCGCACGGCCAAGCACAGAAAAGGATGCTAAGCAGCTGCTTGCCACAGGCCTCTGCCGCTGTCCACAGCCTTAAGCAATGTGTCTGCTGCCCCATCTCAGCACTAAATCTGCTTGTCAAAGCTAATTTGTGGTTTCCAAACAGAATGCAGTGTTTTGAGTGTGTGCCCAGCATTGTGCTTTGTATGTCTCACCTCTTTAGTTTGGACTCACTGTCTGCTGCTTCAAGGTTACAATAGGTAATTAATGAATGCCTTCACTGGATTTTCAATTATGTGCTCCTGCAATCCATTCTCCAGTCAAATGATCCAATACCATTCCTCCTCTCAAACACCCATCCAACAGTTGAGATTGTTCAGTGGCTCCCCACTGTCCAAAACCACGTAACTTGTTGGTGGTGCACATTTATTCAGTAACTATGCAATGAGGGTGCCATTGTACCAGGCATTCTGTTAGTGGTAGGACACAGTACAGTAAACACACATGATGCTTGCCATGGAATTGACGGTCCCCAGGGGAGACAAGCAAATACAGTGATGATTGGCACAATTTCAGATTATGGTGAGGATGATCAAGGGAACAGATGCTATTCTAGAAATTCCTCAATGGGGAGACTTCTTCCACTAAGGAGGTGTGGAAACTGATCTCTGAGAAGGTGGCATTAGTGTCAGGCCTGACAAATGAAAAGGAGAATTTGGGGAAGGACTCGGAGACTGTGTGAACCAGGTGCCCTAGGCGCATGAAGTCCCTGGCTCAGGACACATCTTGGCATGTCCAAGGGCAAGATCTTGATTTCCACCCCCATATGTGTTCCCGTGGGCAAGTAAGAGGAAAGGCAAAGAAGTTTATTAAGATAGGCAGAGAGAAAGCATGCCCAGGCTTATAGTCCAGATCCAGGAACTTGGATTTTATTGCAAATGCAGTATAAAGTTCTTAAAGAATTACAAGCAGGGGACAGACACCATATAATTTTGTTCTTCAAACAGCCTTCTGGCTGCATAATGACAAATGGAATGTGAAGCAGAGCAGAAGCTAGCTAAAAATTGGAATAGTCTGGAGCAATGACGGGAACTATGAACGTGGTGGTGGAAACGGAGAGAAATGGGCCCGTCCGAGGGAGAGCTGCAGGGCCTGTGAGTGAATGGAGAGGAAGAAGGAGCAAAGGAGGCCCCCAGAGTTGCTCACTGCGGCAGCCATGTGAGCATGGAGGCTGTGACTGGGAGGGGAACCTTGGCATGAAACACATTTTGGGGGGAAATGAGATTTGATATTGTAGTAATCCATTTTTCAAAACTATAATGAAGCACCTGAGAGTGAGCACCTTTGTAAAGAAAGGAGGTTTACTTTGGCTCACAGATCTGGTCCAAGGTCTAGAGGCCACGTCCACTGCTGTCTGGCCTTGCTGCTACAGAGTCCCAGAGTGGTGTAGGGAACCACATGGCAAGAGACAGGGAGCAGGGATATGTGTGGATCCTCGGGCCTTGCTCTCTCTTCTAAGAAAGCCACCAGAATTCAACCAGGCTGTACCCTGGCAACCTTATCTCATCCTAATCACCTCCCAAAGCCCACTTCTAAACACCTTGTATTAGTCAGGGTCTCGTTACACTAACTCAAATACACTGAAGGAGCTTCTTGGGAAAGAGAGGGTTTATTCCAGCCTCCAGGTTGGAGATTACAGCTCAGGGTTGAGCGGCCTGATCTATTGGTGTCTGGTAGAAGCTCATCATGGCAGGTAAGAAGGAATAGTCACATGGAGAGCGAGAGAGCAGAGAGCAGAGAGACTAGCTAGCAGAATTTGAACTCAGATAATAATCAACCCTTCTACAAGAACCACCCTCTGAGGACATAACCCCAAAGACCTCCCAGCACACCCACAGCCCAGACCCCATAATTAGACATTAACCATTAACAGAACTCAGAGTTTAAATACCTGCATGAGCTTTGCAGAGGCAAGTCCTACTCTACTCAACTCATATATCGTGGTCAGATAAATTCCCCGCTCTCTTTGAATATCATTTATTTCTTTTCATTTTATTTGGGAGACAGACGAAGAGAGATCTTTCATCTGCTCGTTCACTCCCTCAATGCCTACAACATCCAGGGCTGGGCTAGGCCAAAGTCAGGAGCTTGGAACTTAATCTGGGTCTTCCACGTGGATAGCAGGTAGTGACGTATTTGACCTATTGTCTGCTACATGACAGGAAGCTGGATTGAAAGGGGAGTAGCCAGGGCCCAGACCAGGCACTCCCATATAGCATTCACTCATTCCAAGTGCTGTGCCACACACCCATCCCTCCCACCCTCTTCATCCCTCACAACGAGGATTAAATTTTAGCACATAAACTCTTGGGGGATACATTCAAACCACATCCAAACCATAGCATGGGCTCTTCTGTTAGCTTTGAGATGTTTAGCTTGGGACATAACTGTAGATAATTAAAAATATGAGACAGAGGAGAGCTCTGTACTGAAAGGGCCCCAAAAAGCTCATGGGAAAATCATACGGATGTGAAACTGTGTGGATTTCAAAAAATTCTTGTACCCAAGTAAACCAATCTTTAAATTCCGTTCTCCATGAGTTGCTTGAAGTTCCCTATCTAAGTCATCTGTCTATGAATTGTAGTTGCAGGCATGGAGAAGGATGAGGTCTCCAGCAACAGGGTGACCAGTGAGAAGAGAGCTGTGTGCAGAAAAAGAAATCCCAAATATTTGAGTTGCAATAGAGAAAGGGAAGCCCAAAAGGGAGACAGAGAAGAGGCTGATGAGAAAACAGGGGCAGGTGGTGTGAGAACAGTTGAGTAAAAATGTTTCAGGAAAGAGGAATATTCAAATATACCAATAGGATGAGCACTGAAAATTAATCACTCAAGATGGGAAAAGAGGAAATGAATTAAGGACATCGGGAAGTGTCGAGGTAAATGAGAGATCAAGAGCAGGTGATTCAGGGAGGCAGAAAGCTGATTTGTAAGTCCACACAGGAAGCACGTAGGCCCTCAAAAATAATCAGACACAGGATTCACAGAAAGCATTTTCCACAATAAATAAATAGCAAATCAGTTTTTCAAGTTATAATAACAAAATGTCAGCCAAGGTGTAGTAAGATTGGTGTTTTATATACTTTCTCTTACCTTTTGCTTATAGTAAGCTTTTATTTACTACATATAAATTTCATAAGTACAACTTTTGGATTATAGCAGTTCTTTCCCCCATACCCACCCTCCCACCCCCAAACTACCCCACTTCTTACTCCATCTCCCATCCCATTTTTCATTAAAATTCATTTTTAATTTTCTTTATATACAGAAGATCAACTCTATACTCAGTAAAGATTTCAACACTTTGTACCCACACAGACACACAAAGTGTAAAGTACTGTTTGAAGATTAGCTTTACCATTAATTCTAGTAGTACAACACAATAAGGACAGAGGTCCTACATGCGGAGTAAGTGCACAGTAACTCCTGTTGTTGATTTGACAATTAACACTCCTATTTATGGCGTCAGTAATCACCCAAGGCTCCTGTCATGAACTGCCAAGGCTATGGAAGCCTCTTGAGTCCACAAACTCCATCAGTATTTAGACAAGGCCAAAAGCAAAGTGGAAGTTCTCTCCTCCCGTCAGAGAAAGGTACCTCCTTCTTTGATGGCTCCTTCTTTCCACCAGGATCTCACTCACACAGATCTTTCATTTAGGTCATTTTTTGCCAGAGTGTCTTGGCTTTCCATGCCTGAAATTCTCTCATGGGCTTTTTAGCCAGATCCGGATACCTTAAGGGCAGATTCTGAGGCCAGTCTCTTGACCTTATAAATTGATACAACTCCTTAAAAGAAAAATAACTTGGCAGTAGATGTATCAAGAACTATGACCAACTTATTGCACTTATGGGAATCTAGCTTACGAAACTAACTTAGATACTTGCATGTACTAAACTGTTCATTCCAGCAATATTTATAACACTAAAAACCTGAGAAAAAATAAATCATCTGCAAATAGTAAAATGATCAAATAAATATTTGTGTATTCACATAAAGAAACATTATGAAGACTCAAAGTAATATAAAAAGTATTTCTGATACAATGGGAAGTAAATAGAGGATAAAATATTTAAGTTCTTATTATAAATTTGCATTTAAGAAAAAGAGATTGGAAAGAAATGAACCCAAAAAAGAAAAGATGTAGAAGGAAAGTGGAATTATGATTTTCCCTCTACTCTCTATATTAACTGTAATGTGGTTTGTATCACTTTTATAATAAAATATTTTATTAAAGTTTTGGTGATATTCTCTTGGCTTCACAGATAATAATTCTATCATGAGTTCTCATTTTGAATAAGAAAGGAAATATTAATATTTGTTTATGTTACTGTTGTGGCACCTTCAGAATGAATGCAAATCTACCTTTGCTGACTCGTACTTACTTGGGGACCCAGGTTCCTTGGTTTCTTTCACAGATCTGATGCTTTGTGAGGGTTGTGGGTGGGAGTGGAATCTGCTCTCGGGGAAGTTCTTCATTCTCGGCTCTTTGTTTTGCCTTCCTCCTTTCCTGGCCACCAACCTTCACTGCAGCTTCCAAACCCATCTCTCTTAAAAACCAAGGCCCCAGCCCCCTTCAATGTGGGCACAGCCCTTACTAAATAAATACAGGGGCATCTGGGCCCTAGAGGCTGCCAACCCTACCTGAAACCTGTTTCCCAGAGCAAGGACCTTGGGGACAGATGTTTTTTCACAGTTTTGGTGAAGGATCTGGGCTACCAGAGCAGACAGGGCCTTTTTCTGACTTGTATTCCAAAGAGGACCCCACAAATTGGGCTGAAATTACGCTGTGGCGTAATGGGTAAATCCGCCGCCTGCAGTGCCGGCATCCCATATGGGCGCCAGTTCAAATCCCTGCTGCTCCACTTCCAATCCAGCTCTCTGCTATGGCCTGGGAAAGCAGTAGAAGATGGCCAAGTGTTTGGGCCCCTGCACCCATTTGGGAGACCTGGAAGAAGCTCCTGGCTTCAGATCGGCGCAGCTCCGGCCGTTAGGGCCATCTGGGGAGTGAACCAGCAGATGGAAGACCCCTCTCTTTGTCTCTCTCTGCCTCTCAGGAACTCTGCCTTTCAAATAAAATAAATAAATATTTTTTAAAAAATGAAATTTTTCTGATACAAAGATATTTCAAAAGTTTTGGAAAAAACAGAATTAAAAGATAAGTTTATTTTGGTGCAACAAATTTTGAAATCCAGTCATAGTTTTTTTCATCGTGTCTGTTTCTATGAATTCTTTGAAGACCTCATATATTCCACCCAATGTCCAAATCAATCTTCAACTTTAGTTTTGGAGAAAATGACTTTCATACTTTAAAGTTAACTTAGCCTTGCTTATCTTGACAAGAAACTAGAGATGGGAAAATCAAGAGAGAAAACTGGAAGTAACGTTTTCTATTCCTTATGTGAATTACTCAGGAAGGAAAAAGGAACAGAGGAAATTGAGAAGAGGGTGTTCAAGGAGGATATAGCAGGGAATCTATGTTCTCAGGTCTGACCTCCAAGTACCACCTGTTATGTTAAGCTTGTGTTAAGAGGCAACATGCTATTGAAAACCATGTGTCTGTATGACTCTTTTCTAAGCACACAACACTGGAATGCCAACTTTTTTATGACTTGATGAGTTTTTTAAAAAAATTATTTGATTTTGAGAGTGAGAGTTATAGAGAAAGAGGGAGAGGGAGAGAGAGAGACAGAGAGAGAGAGAGAGAGAGAGAGAGAGAGAGAGATCTTCCATCTGCTGGTACACTCCCCAGATACCAGCTACTGCCAGCACTGGGCTAGGAGCCAGGAGCCAGGAGCTTCATCCAGGTCTCCCATGTGGGTGGCAGAGGCACAAACATTTGGACCATCTTCCACTGCTTTTCCCAGGCCATTGACAGGGAGCTGGATTGGAAGCAGAGCAGCCAGGGCATGAACTGGCACCAAAATGGGATGCCAGCAATGAAGAGGGGCGGTGTTACCCATCGGGCTACACACTGACCCCTGTGATGGCAATTTTTAAAACCTACTTTCTCAAAGAAGGCTGGCTGACTCTGTGAATAAAGCAACCAGAAAAAAAAAAAAAAAAACCCAAATCTGATTGAAGCTAAAATAACATAAATCACATAGAACTATAATTTGCAAATTCATTGTATGAAGTAATTAATCAAAGCATGGTTGAGTTTTAGGAGCCAAGACTTTGATGTGACAAGGAGAAGAAATATAGAGAAACTGGTGGGGATCATGCCACAGGCTCAGGACTTAAAGTGACTTTCCATGCTAGTCACAAGTTTAATTACTTCTTTTTTTCCTTGCTGACAGTCCTAAATTAAAATAAATGGACCACATCGAGACAAATCTCGGATGCATGTAGTGCTTAAGAATATATTGTTCCCATTGCAGGAATAGCTTGAAACTCATTTATAAGTTTGTTCCTTCAGTTTCTTTTCAATGGTGAGGGATGGAGAGAGGACTAGACAGGCAATGGAGAAAGGGAACAGCTAATACTAAGCGGCTAGCCTCCGCAGACCGTGTGGGCTCAGGGAGAGTTTGTCTTGTATACTCTCTATATGCACCACGCGAAGGCTGAAAAAGGAACACAGCCAGGAGGAAGTGGAATAGACAAATGGCCTGTGGTTGCTCAGTGTATGTAGCCAATTCTCTAAGTGCAGGTAAATCGTTTTCTATCTAGTGACAACAATCGACTGTGTTACAAATTAATGAGGGGACAGAGATGCATTGGAGGTTGTCTGCCCACACATTTACCATCATCATCATAAAAAAAAATGGACCGCTCATGACTTGAAGAGCAGAAATATCTGAAAACATGGAACCGAGGAGTTGTAGGTGCAGTGTGCTGGCCAGACCATGCCGTGGAGTTCTTTTGAGGATTCCGCCTCAGCCTCCTTGAACTCCTAGTCAGCATTCTCCTTTCTCAGCAACTCATCATTTAGGGAGTTCTCATGTCACCCGACCCTGTTTTTAAATTCCCCGTTTCCTCGGATTTTCCCAAGACTCATTGTATCTCATTAGACTGGCTTGCGAAATAGCAGCCCTTCGCTGCAATGATAAACAGGAAGAGAGCTGCCTCTTCAGAACCAAGGGCCGCTGCCCTGCAGTGTTTAGGCTTGGGAAGCAGAGATAAGAAGGTGAATAAATACGGTAATACAATCTGACCCTATTCAGCCAGCTTGCGAACAAGGCTCAGCGAACATTTCAAATGTGTTCCGTCTAGGAAACATCATAATACGGTCATATATCTGGGACCACTTGACCATATACAAGGGACTCATGAACAAGGCTCAGCGAACATTTCAAGATTGTTTAATTTAAGAAGCAATGTTCTTGCTGCTGATGCCACATTTCCGTGGGAAAACCATGCCAGACATCGAGATGCTGTGTAATCCACAATTGTTATTTAACACTGCAATTGAATGCCACGGTGAAACTTGGCAATCCCATAATCCAGCCCTCTTCAGCTCACCAAAGTGGTCATTGTTCCTTGTTCTCAGCCCTTCTCAAACCTCTTTGGAACCAGTCTCTCCTCCCGCTGCACAGAGCAACTGGACCAAGAAGAGAGGAACCCTCACAACGTCTCCTCACCAGGGCAGTCCACTTATGGACTCTTTGGAATATGGGTCCTCTTCCAGGGTCCCTTGTTCGCCCATCCTCCAGCCTTCATCACCTCCCCTGTCTTCATACTTCATCCAGTGAACTACTAGATGCCGTTCTCCCCCGTGCCAGTCCTGTGGGCACATGAGGCCCTGTGCTGTGTCTCTGTGAACAGACGAATTATGGAAAGGCATCTCTTCACCAAGACTGCGTCTCAGCCCCCGTGGTCCTCTCACCAGTCCCCTCTGTGTGACAGACGCCTGGGCCCTGCCCACCCTCTTGCATCAGCAATGCCAGCACCTTCTGTGTCCCTTTAGACACGGATGTTCTACCCTGTCCATGTCAACTACGTGTTAGTAGTCACTCACACTGAGAGAAATGGCATCCGTGCTTCAGATCCTTTCTGAAGTGTGTTCTGTGTCCGCCCAGTGACCTCCTTCTGCATTTCAGTTTCAATCCACTCAGATTACTTGGACCCTGATTTCCCTGCTGAACCCATCTTCAAGCAAACAAACCAAAACACTGGTAGAGTTGGGCCCTCTCTCTTCTCAAAGCCTTCACAACCCCTGGACCCCTGCAACGCTCCTAGTGTGCCTACAACCTCTTTCTCGGTCTCATCTCTGCCAGTCTCTTAAATGTTGGAATATTACAAGTTTCTGTGCTAAGCCTTTTTCTCTTCTCACTGCACACAGTTTCTAGATGGGCCCCTTTAATTCCAAGGGTTTCAGTAACTCAAGTTCTGCCAATGATTGCTAATCTAATTCTCTAGCCAAGGAGCTCCCAAACATGAACCCTACACAGCCAACGATCCCACGGACATCACAATTTGGGTGTATTTCTAGCACTACCAATTCAACACCTCCCACAAGAAGCTCATCCATCTCGGTGACTGATATGATCGTCAGCTCATCAGCTCCTGCTGGGGACCAGGGCAGTGTCTTCCTTAGATGCTACTGCTTTCCCTCTCTGGGACTCAACCTGTCCACAAGCTGCCTCTGTTGTTTCCCGGGTGCCTCTCATCTCCAGTCGGGTTCTGTGGACACTCATCACCTTCTCTCTGCAGAATTCTGAGTGTCCTAACTGCCTGTCCTATCTCTCTTCTTACTACTTCCATTCTGTTTTCTAGAATTGACTTTCTAAAACACAAACGCAATGTTACCCTCTGTTGCTTAACAGCCGCAACTACTCCTCATTATGCAAATCGTCTAAAACTCACTAACGGCTCACAAAGCTCAGTTCCGCCTCACTCCTGTCGCCCTCCATGCACTTATCTCTCCCTGTTACTTCCTCACATCAGCTTCCTCTGGTTTACAGGGCACATCTTCCCTACACCACCCCAATGAATGCACACTGGCCTGGGCCACCAGCTCTCCAATGCCCCAAACACTGTGTAGGTCCAATCTTTCCATCCCTCATCTAGGAAGCGTTTACAGACACCCCGGCACCTCACGACCTCTAAGTCTGGAATTGGCACCTACATATAGCAAGGAAACTATCGTGTCCCCTAGATTGTAAATTTAAGGAAATGCTGTCTTTGGTTGTGTGAGATGCTCCCTGTGTTTCAACAATGTTTCACTCCAGTGTGAATTTTATTCTGTGGGAGGCAGGAAAAATGCCAAGCCTACATCCTCCCACCCGACTGCCCAAAGGAACTGATAGCAATAAAGGAAAATGGCAGAGAGAGAGAGAGAGAGAGAGAACAGAGAACTAAATACAAACATGATTACAGTGACCAGCAAGCATCCTTTCAGCCTACTGGATAGACTATGGTTTCTGGGTGTTTACTAAAGGCCAGTTACAAGCCTAGCTCTGGAATTAGGCCAAGTAAGTAAGCAGGGGCCACAAAGAGTGCTAAGGGAGGCCCTGGCTAGGGGGGCAGGAACAGGGCTAAAGGGGCTTTTGTGCCCTGGAAGCGTTGCTCTCTATCCTCAGAGAAAGTGCAGCCCATGAGGAGTTCCAGGACTGGAAGATGGTTACGCCCAAGCAAGAAAGAGCAGTGCCATGAGTTCAGGGGGCATGAATGAGGCAGGGAGGACAGGGAGGGGTGAGGGGAGAAATTAGCAAAGTGTCTAGGTGGGGAGATTGTAAAAGAGAGAAGAGAGCCACCTGCGAGCCTGAAACACTGCCCTGAGCCATCCATGGAGATGCAGAAGAGGCATGTGGTGACGTTCCTATGATCTTACAGCAGAACCCTAAGGTCTGGCCATTGAGCCAGAAAGAACCAGCATAGAAACTGCTCCCTAGGCCCCAGGAAAACTCTAATCCTTAGAGTGAATGTGAGTGGAAGCTTCTGACCCAGGAAAGATGACTAGGAGAGCAAAGGCTTCCAAAGAAACTGTGGAGATGGGACAGCAAAGCATGCCTGAGGGGTGGTGAAGGAGAGCGCTGTCTAGGTGGGAGAGCGCCCCCTGCTGGCGGGGTTTTTCACTTCCTTTCTGAACTGATTCAACACTCAACTATAATGGGCGACAGGGACCCTTTGATGTGCTCTTGAGGTTTGGGAGTGGTTTGTGTGATTTTTTTTTCTTTTTGACAGGCAGGCAGAGTGGACAGTGAGAGAGAGAGACAGAGAGAAAGGTCTTCCTTTGCCGTTGGTTCACCCTCCAATGGCCGCCGCGGCCAGCACGCTGCTGCCGGCGCACCGTGCTGATCCGAAGCCAGGAGCCAGGTGCTTCTCCTGGTCTCCCATGGGGTGCAGGGCCCAAGGACCTGGGCCATCCTCCACTGCACTCCCTGGCCACAGCAGAGAGCTGGCCTGGAAGAAGGGCAACCGGGACAGTGTCTGGCGCCCCGACCGGGACTAGAACCCGGTGTGCTGGTGCTGCAAGGCGGAGGATTAGCCTATCGAGCCACGGCGCCGGCCTGGTTTGTGTGACTTTAATTCTCATTTGCTGCAGGTAAGTTCTCTTCATACCCAGAACCTTCATCCTGGGGGTAGGGGGACTACAAGTTTTGCAGCTTTTGCATTGTCAGGTAGCTCAGCAATGAAGGAAAGTAAAAAACAAAAATAAAACAGTGACAGCAAAAAACTATCAACAGCCTTTATGATAAGCAATCAGACCGAACAGTACAAGGAATGCATTTTACTTGAAGTATTTTGAATTATTTCTTTCCCCGAAAAAGTCTCAGAATGAGAATCAAGATAAAATTTCCTTCATAAAAATGCCCGGAAATATGCCTGCATTTTAAGAACCCAAAAGATAGCAGCAAAGTCAACATGAAGCTAAAGAAAGACCCTTGTCTTGCCAACTAAAAATAAAATGGAAACGAATCCTAAGGAGAAGGGATAAATAGATAGCAACATGTAAAGGTAACTAAGCGCTGTATCTTCCTAACCCAGTTGAGTCAATATTTCCTCTTCAAACGAAAAGCTTGTAAGAGAAAGTTCTTACTGGTTGGCTCTGCTATTTTCAGTCAGACTGCCAGTTAGGTCCAAATGAAAAATGTATTTGTTCAAGTACTATAAATCGGGAGAGAAATTTGGGGGTGGGGGTGGTAACCTGACAAGAGAAAATGGATGGGGATCCAAGAGAAAGCATTGAGACTTCACAACAGCCTATTCATCATGTCGCCTGGCTGGCCCCATATGGAGCTACAAAAATAGAACAACGCGGAAACAATGCGCGGGGCTCCAGCTCCAGCTCAATCCTCAATTACATGCTTTTTGATTATGCAGAAAGCGGTATTCAAATCGCTCCTCAATCCTCTTGTCTGAGTTGAGGATTTCCGGTCAGAACCAGGAAACTTTGCTGGAACAGCCACTCACTCTGAAATCGGGGCTGACTACCGCGAGCTCCCTGTAGCTGCCTCCTCTGGCTGGGCTCTCCCATCTGGCTGCACCCTGTGCTGCTGCATGAAGGAAAACCTCGCACGCAGGAGAAAGGCAAGGCCAGGTGTCTCATTTTACTCTGTGCTTTGAAACGAAGCTTTGTGACGTATGCTTAAGAAAGCAGTTTATCTGGGTGTATGTGTGCACATGTGTATGCAGGAGCAAATAAAGGCTTGGAAGAAAAAAATCCAGTGTCCTCTAAACATTGAAATGACCCACTGTCTTTGTAAGCATACGCAGAGTGTGGCAAGTAAATGACAGTAAGCCTACCTTGCCTGTGGTAAGCATGTGACATAATTTCTAAATCTCTCCAACATCGAAATAGATCATTTAAAAGGAACATCTCCTACAATGTCAGGTGGGTAGGCTGACCTCACAACCACAAAGAACCGATCGGACTTTTCTCTCTCTGAATTAACCGAGTTCTTAACAGAATTGATCCACCGGCTCCTGTTTACGGGAAGGCACCAAAGCGGGCTTTGTGGTTCTGATTGTCTCCTACAGGTCGTTCTTCCGTGTCCTATATAGGAACTGCAGAGACGCTCTCAGAACAAATCAATAGCAGCATCCAACACGCATTTCAAAACACTTTCCCTTCTACTTCATTTTATGCAATCTCTTTTTTCTTTTCTTTTGTCAAAAGCATTCTCCTCTCCACATCGATAGTGGAAGGTAAAAATATCTTTCAGAAACCTGGGAATTTACTACTTACAATGTAGAATGTAGAATTTCATATTAATGATGAAACAACTATGGGAATAAAAATCATTTTTGAAAGTCAATTAAAAGGAGATAATCTAAGTACTAACGAAAAGAAATACTTGTAGAAAAGAAGAGACATCAGATCCAGGAGTTTGGGGACAGAGGAAAGAGGATTTCTTTGGGGTGAAGATTTCAGATACTAGGAAGGAATGTTGCCATCAGACATATGATGGACACTCATTTTCAGACTTTGAAGTGACTCACCAGTGCAGGCACCTGGAGGCAACAGCTGATGGTGCCAATAGCCGGGTCCCTGTCACACAGGTGTCAATCAGGAATTGGGTTCCTGGCTCCTGGCTCCTGGCTGCAGCCCGGCCCAGGCCTGACCATTGTGGGCATCTGGGGAATGGGCTGTCAGGTAGGAGCTCTCTCTGTCCCTCCCCACCCCCACCTTTCTGTCTTTCTGCCTCTCAACTAAAGAAATGGATTTTTTTGAGTGCCTAAGTACCTGGAAATGCTGAATCCGTGGTCCAAGCTGAGGACTGAGGATCTGTGTTTCTCAGCCTGCGGGTGATGCTGGTGGAAACCTTGTCAACCGTAAGACCTTCCCCAGCATCTACGAGAAGTCTGGGATAAATACTGCAGACTCCTCCACACCGAGAGCCCCACAGACAGCACCCACTATGTGGCATCACGCAGGAGGAGACCTGACCTCCTTCCCCCTGACGCCTGGTGACCCTCAAGGACTACAGCAGGGTTCATTTCAGGTCCAGTCTTAGCACACACCCAGGAGGCTCTGCCTCCTGCAGCCACATTGTGGGAAGAACTCGGGCCTGGGGAAGAGCAGTGGTTTCTTCAGAGTCCACCTGCTGTTGAACCCCAGTGCTGGCTGTCACTAGGTGATCTCTCCAAAGCCCAAATTCCTTAGGGATAAAAGTGGTGATGTTAATAAAAATAGCATCTAACTACACAATTTTGTCATGAAGGTCAATAAGATAAACCTAAAGGCTGTGAAATGCTCCAGAAATTTCAGGAACTGTTGTTACAGATTCCTGGAAATGTTTTAATGAAGGTAGCAAAAAAAAAAAAAAAAAAAAAAGAGAGTCAGTCTTAAGATACAAAATTACATGGAAAGGGAATGATAAAAAATACAGTAAGATGATTTGATTAATAAACAAGCTATCTGGTTATCGGGGTATTTCCTGTGTGGATGGAAAGAGAGGTGACAATCTGAGAGGCAGGGTAGCGAGGGTCTGGGGACACACATTGTCCACCTCCAAGCTGCTCTGAAGTCAGCTCCGTGACTCTTCGTATGACAAGACCAGGAAGGGCCTTGTGTTGGGGCATGGAGGGGCAGCCCCGCCTTCCACCGCGTGGGGAGCTGTGGAGGTCTGGGTACAGCCTGTCTCTTGCAGGGACTCCTTCACCCACAGAAGAGCAGGTGCCAAGGGATCCATAAGGTGTTTGATCAGTTAGAGATTCTTCTTTCTTTTTGCATAGTTTTAAGAGCATAATGAGGGCCGGCGCCGCGGCTCACTAGGCTAATCCTCCGCCTTGCGGCGCCGGCACACCAGGTTCTAGGTGGGGGCGCTGGATTCTGTCCCGGTTGCCCCTCTTCCAGGCCAGCTCTCTGCTGTGGCCCAGGAGTGCAGTGGAGGATGGCCCAAGTCCTTGGTCCCTGCACCCGCATGGGAGACCAGGAGAAGCACCTGGCTCCTGCCTTCAGATCAGTGCGGTGCACCTGCTGCAGTGCACCGGCCGTGGTGGCCATTGGAGGGTGAACCAACGGCAAAGGAAGACCTTTCTCTCTGTCTCTCTCTCACTGTCCACTCTGCCTGTCAAAAAAAAAAAAAAAAAAAAAAAACGAGCATAATGATCCTTCCCAGCCCACCAGCCCCTACTCCTCTCTCCCTACTCCCTCCCCCTCCTTCCTCCTTTTCTCATTTTTCTTTCAATTTTTACCATGACATACTCAGTTTTCTTTATGATCACAAGCTTTACCTTCCACCAAATAAAGAATCCAACAGTCTAAGCAGAAAAACCACTGCCCCTCAACAGTATAGATGAGGGCTATCACCAAGAACCAAACCTCAAAATGTAGATGTTCTCCTTTTAAAACTACATTCTCCGCTAGCACCCCAGCTCTCAGCCGCAGCTCTCTAGGCTAATCCTCCACCTGCGGCGCCAGCACCCCAATTGGGGGGCTGGATTCTGTCCCAGTTGCTCCTCTTCCAGTCCAGCTCTCTGCTGTGGCCCAGGAAGGCAGTGGAGGATGGCCCAGGTCCTTGGGCCCTGCACCCGCATGGGAGGCCAGGAGGAAGCACCTGGCTCCTGACTTCAGATAGGTGCAGCGCCGGCCATAGCAGCCATTTGGGGGGTGAACCAACGGAAGGAAGACCTTTCTCTCTGTCTCTCTCTCTCTCTCACTGTCTAACTCTGTCTGTCAAAAAAAAAAAAAAATTCTCCTACTCACAGGGTAATGCCCATGTGAGACAAATATTGCTTTTTGATGACACTATCGATCCTGCCCTTAAAGGCCATGGATTGCCACAGACAATCTGGTTTTTCCATCTTGATCTCCTTTCTGTCTATGCATTGGGGCCTCAGATGATTCGTTTTAAATCTATCACAATACTTATCTCAGATGCAGATTAGGAGTCTTCGCCAATGTTTTTGGTACACCCAGGAAGTCCCTACTGTAAGCTTTAGCAGGAATGAAAATGGCATGAATATGTCACAAAAAATAAAATGCAATAGCCAAAGAGATTATTGGATTCCAAATGTTTCCATAACTGTTTTTCAAACAAAAATTTTTTTTAATAAATGAACTCTTGCTAGAGGCTTTCTTTCTTGGGAGATAATTTTTCCATTAGGATAGCAATTTGGCAGACAAAATCTTGGTATTTCTTCAGGTTCTCTTGTCTTCCTTCTTTTCTGATGATGAAAGTTCTGAGAACAGATTCTTCCAGGGGTCCTTGCTCACGTGCAGGCCCCCGGGAAGGGAGCTGCACACACCGCATGGATTTGGCTTTGCCAGAAGAGACCCCTTGAGACTTCGCTCCCAAGGCTGGCTCTGGGATCAGTTTCACAACTTGCTTTGAATTTCCTGCCGGCTCTGCACTTGCAAATGCTTCCGCAGGAAGGTTAGCACCCCCTGTAAATGCAGCATCTATTAAAAAGATAGCCACACTGGTTGCTAGGCGATGGAGGGATCCTCTCGGAGGAAAATCAGTCCTGACAAAAAAATTTTTTTACATAAAGACCTTTTAAATATAAATACCTTTGACAGCAGCTATTATTATTCTCTGAGTTCCTCCACGTCTGAATAAATGGCAGAAGAATGATGACAACGTGCACATGCCATTCTACTCTAAAGTGTTAAAATAGAAGACTCCTGACTCCTTCTCTCCCTCTTGCTCTCTCTCTCTTTGTTATTGCTAAAGAGAAAGGAGAAACCTTTCCTTTGTTGTTTCTTTCAGTTGAATTTCTCTGCTTTCCCTTTTGGATTCTCCATGTAACTGGAAAAAAATCTCAAA
The DNA here is from genome assembly GCF_964237555.1 of Oryctolagus cuniculus. Classification (NCBI taxonomy): domain Eukaryota; kingdom Metazoa; phylum Chordata; class Mammalia; order Lagomorpha; family Leporidae; genus Oryctolagus; species Oryctolagus cuniculus. Next base: position 5,770,346 of record NC_091440.1, read on the forward strand.
ACCAAAGATTGGGATTATTGCATTTTCCCTCGAGACCCAAATGCCGCTTTTAAGGGGCGGTGGGGAAAGAGTAGAGGAAGCCCTAGCAGAACAGATAAGAGTGCAACTGACTTCTCCAAATGGTGGTTCCGGGCGAGCAGGTGGAAGGCTGCGCTCCTTGGAAGCACCCATCCGTCCAATTTCCTTTCAATAATGTGTGCAATTTTCTTCCTCCTGGGTTGACTGGAGGCACAGCTGCCCTCTGTGTGCATCCATGTGCTCAGCTTTTGCTAAAAAATGACCCTAACAAATACAATGTGAAGCAAGTAATGCACTCGCTGTTTATAAATTGCGTCGTGGATAAATGAAGCTGCAATCTTCCCTAATTTAGTGTGCCCTGCCTGGCCATTGAGGACCTGAGCAGCTCACAGCTGAGGCACACAAAGGCACGCTGCAGCCACTGTGTGAGGCTAGCCCTCCCCACTTTGACAAGAGCCACTGAAGTGTAGCCCCAGAGCTCACAAAGGCAGCTCACTGCCCGACCTATTTCATTACCATGAGAATGGCCACCCCAGACTCCAAGTGTATGATTTTTCCTGTTGTGTACACTGTACAAAGTTTCTCAAGCATTTTGTGTTTTGCAGAGTGCCTTCGAATCAGACTGAAGCATATTTCCTTACCCAAATATTGACCTGGAGCCCTCCGTCTAGTTAGCATTTTCCTGTGAAAGGCTCGGTGCTATAATGTCCCTTCACCCCCTTTCACACATTTGTTCTGACTCTTGGCACCACGAAGCTCTCATTGTTCTAAGCAATGCTTGCTGGTCCAGTGACGTTTTTTCCCTTTTATGACAGACATGGTATGTTTCCGTTCTTGAAGTTCTCATGAGAGTTCCTTGTACTGGAGTCGAGAGCCACCACAAAAGGCAACGTATTGGCAGGTTCTCCTTTCTCTGGCTCTTTTCTGCTTGTGTGTCTGTGAAACCTGCCACAGTCAAGCCATTGCTAAGTCTACAAAATGGTGGAATGCCGGAGAAGAAAGACCCTCAGAATTCCAGTAATTTGCTCTAAATTCATGGTGCATGAATCTCCGAGGGAACTGGGGTACAGGGATTCCCCCTGTGAGGAAGCCAAAGCCCATCGGCTTTAGGACCAGTGTCAGCAAAGCCGGCAGGCTTGCTTGAAGGCATAGGCCTTTAGGTGTATCAGAGAAATCAATTTGCCATACCACATCCGAGTTACATCAGTTTCTCCTCCACAGCACTCCCTCTGCTTGTAAGGGTTGGCGGTTATAGTTTCAAGGGTTGATTAGCATGCATTTTTTTTTCCCGGAACATGAGTCATTCATTGATTGCAATGTTGAAGCAAGAAATAAACAATGGAAATAACACCAAACTGGCAGCGTACAGAGGCCCCTCCGTGAGGGCCTTGGCTACAGCCTGGAAGAGGACCGCCCTGGGCCATCCCTGTTCCATCACTTCTAACACGTCTCCCTCTTCTCCTGGTGGGCCCCAGGCATTCCTGGGCCTGCGTGGGAGAGTTCCCTGTGCGAGGAATCCTGTACTCAACTCCCAGGTGGAAAGAGCCTCGCGGGAGACTGACCTCAACCCCACAGGAGGCCCACAGGAGGGAGGGTCCGCCACACCGAGGCTTGCGTGAAGTTCCTTTTCTCCCTCGGAAACGTCACTTCCGGCTTTGGATGCTGATGTGGTGGGAGAGAATCTGTGGGGGCGCAGACTCACAGGAAGTGCAGCCAGCGCTGCCTGCCCGGGCAGCATCTTGCAAGGAAGAGGTAACGCGCCCAGTTCTGTCAGCACCAGCACCAGTCCTGGGTGCTTGTGATTGGGGTTTGCTCGCCGCCTGACCACACCCATCGTCTCCCAGCTCCGACTCAGGCAGGGGAGGCCCCTCCTCTGAGAGTGATAAACCAGCCTTGTTGCCTTCCAGGGCCCTTGTTGCCTTGCCTGGGGCTGGGGCCGTGAGCCTCCTTTCTGCCTTTTTACAAGTTACACTCCAGGTATGATTTATTTCTGGTTCATTTCCTGTGACTCAGTTACATAGGATGCAAAATTATGATAATAGTGCTTGTCTCCACATAATGAAAAAGAGGTTCGTATTTCTCATAGCGGGGATGTTATACAAACGCACAGTATCATTACAGCTGAAATCCATGACTAAAGAAATTAAATTTCCTGGAATGTTTTATATCTAACAAGAATGTTTGTAATTCTTCATATGTACTGCTAAACGAGGTGGACTACAAGAAAGAAGATATTTAAAAGGAAGGAATGGACTCAATGGGAAAAATTAACAAATGGGAAAATTGCAGCCCTGCATTTTGTACTTTATGGATTAAAAAGGCCTCAGTAAACATGCAACAGGAAACCCTATTTGATTTCTGCAAGGAAAATTTAACCAGCAACAGACTCATGGAGGGTCTTCAAAGGAGAAGTTTCCATATTTGTTTACCTTGGATACGCTGCTGAGAAAACATTATGCCTCACTTTTAAAAGAAATGGTATCATGAATGGTTTACTCAGCCCTACGAAGAACTAAATGCAGGACTGGACATGTAGCAAATGAAAGGTTTCACCATGAAAAAGCTGGAGGGAAAACATAGCCAAGATTTTAGAGTAGGGGGCTAAAAGGGTTACATGTCTTAAATAATTTCCCAAGTTTAGTTCCCATTATTGTTTCATAAACACACAAGAGTCAAATTCAAACATTTCTTCCTGTGTCAAATGCAATTTGTGAACACAACCCATTGGCAATTTTCTATACTGGTTTCCATTTTCCTTGTCATGAGGTACCAACTTCTGGCCTTATAAAATCAGAACAAAGAGAGAATCAGTATTTCTAGAAATCTCATACCTTTATGGAGTCACATACACGGATTTGGAGGAGATTCCTCTATACTCACAGTAACTGCTGTTGCCCCAGGCTCTCAACCCACTCCATCCAGAACCAAGCATTTTGCCTAGAGCCTCTTCCTGTAAAGTGCTGAAACCATCATATCACAGACCACATTTGCATTTAACGATAGACAAGAAGCGATGCAAGGTGGATACCAGAGCTGGAGAGATGGGTGCAATGGGCAGAGTTTGCTCAAAACTGTTCCTTACTCCGGCATCTGCTCTGTTACCTGCCGTGAGTCCCTCATCTTCCGAGTCCAGCAAATAGCTTGCCCAGAGCTGTCAGCTGGCGCCCAGGTCCTGGCCTTTTCCAGGTGGGGCCTCACTCCCTGTCTGTCTTAGTTGTCCTTGGACCTGGTAGATGGGAGGTGTCTACATTGATTTCCCTGGCCCCGTAAATCCCACAGGCCCCTAAGATCAAGCAGCTCCACCCACCAGCTCTTCCTTCTGTGGCTTCTGGGTTTTCAGACAGATGTCCCCTGCCCGTGAGCTGAAGACGTGTCACTTCCCTTACCCCGTGGGGACTTCCATTGCTCTTGGTGTATGTGGACAGATCAGGGGCTCTCTCAGGGAGACTCGACGCCCCACAATGCACTTGTCCAATTGGAACAAATCCCTCTCCTACAGGTATCAAAACAGGCTTTGCTCAGGGTTTACTCAGGAGAAGCGCTCAGAGAATGTGGAAGTAAAGAGGAAAGGTGAACAGAATGTTTCAGTACATTAAAATCAAAGTCCTATCCAATTAGTTACATTTGTAATTGCTTAGTTATATTTCAAACCTATAGAAAAGTACCCCAAAATGCAGCACAATTATGGATCTGTAAGAGAAATTAAATACACACATTTTGCAATATTTTCCCAGATCTTTTATTTTGAAGAGATTGAACTCAGCATTGTAAATTGAAACTGTGAGCTTCTTTCTGTCCTTTATTCATTGCGCTCACCCTTGGTTTTGTTTTGTTTCACCTGCATGAAAGAGAGTGTATGAAATATGAATACCATTGCTTCTGTGTTGCAAAATTTAAATAAATATTTTCATGATGTTGACTTCCTTTATGACTTGTTTTTAACAGTCAACTACAAAGCCAGCACTGTGCCTCACTAGGCCAATCCTCCGCCTTGTGGCACCGGCACACCAGGTTCTAGTCCCGGTCAGGGCACCAGATTCTGTCCTGGTTGCCCCTCTTCCAGGCTAGCTCTCTGCTGTGGCCAGGAAGTGCAGTGGAGGATGGCCCAAGTGCTTGGGCCCTGCACCCCATGGGAGACCAGGAAAAGCACCTGGCTCCTGCCATCGGATCAGCGCGGTGTGCCAGCTGCGGCGGCCATTGGAGGGTGAACCAACGGCAAAGGAAGACCTTTCTCTCTGTCTCTGTCTCTCACTGTCCACTCTGCCTGTCAAAAAAAAAAAAAAGTCAACTACATTTTTTAGTTGGCCCTGTATTTTTTATAAGATTTATTTATTTATTTGAATGGCAGAGTTAGAGAGAGGAAGAGGCAGAGAAAGAGATAGGTCTTCCATCTGCTGGTTCACTCCCCAGATGGCTGCAACAGCTGGAGCTGCACTGATCTGAAGCCAAGAGCCAGGAGCTTCTTCCAGGTCTCCCACATGGGTGTAAGGGAAGACTTGGGCCATCTTATGCTTTCCCAGGCCACAGCAGAAAGCTGGATCAGAAGTGGAGCAGCCGGGACTCAAACCGGCACCCATATGGGATGCCAGCACTGCAGACGGCGGCTTTACCTGCTATGCCACAGCACCAGCCCCTGGTCCTATATTATTATTTGTAGAACTAGTGCTATACATGTGGCATACTTATTTCATTGCATGAGTGTAATTAAATCAGTTTCTTTGTCCACTACCCTAAAAAATTATGTTAAAGTTGTTTCTACTTCTTGTTACTACATACAATGTTGCAATGATTGTCATTTTATACATCTTGGGAATCCGTGTGAAGATTTCTCTTGACTAAAAAGCCAAAAACAACAACAATGAGCTCCTGGATTGAAAATTAACTTTTTTTGAGGTTTAGTTTCTCTTTAAAGAGATGATATGAATTTACGATTCCACTAGGGAATAATACACATTGTCTTCACCAGCCAATAGGACAGATGTAAAATACTTTCATTTTGCATCCACTTACAGGCCAGTGTTGGTGAGCAGTCCTTGGATTATTGTTCCTTTAAACTTTTTATTGATTTGTAAGAATTTTTTTAATATATTCTGGATATGACTTTACTATACTCATAGAAATTACAAATGTCCTCTCCCAGTCTGGTTACGGTAAATAAGAAAAACCAGTGCTTAGGGTACAGTTACAGTATCAGGTAACTTATAAAAATGTCTGGAAACATTTCTTCTTTGGGTAAAGTTTTCTTCTTTTCGGGGATGAGCATAAGGCTACTTATGTTTACATGAAACATGATATTGTATATACTTCTGAATATTTTCAGAATATAAGATGTAACCATCTTTAATGTTCAAAACTTGGCATTCTATTACTGTTTACAAATATTGCTAAAATGGATTTAGACAATAAAAAGCAGATTCTAAGCTTGCCAAGTCTGCGTCTGAAGTATCAGAGAATGCCAGTAGAAAACATTCCAGTAACTATTTATCTTAGAAATCATTTTATAAAACAAATACTGGTTTTGGTGACATAATTTGTTCTATGCTCATAGTACCAGAGAGAGCATCTTGAGAGATAAATGTATATTTATAAATGCATGTGTATATTTGTGTATGTCCAGGGAGTATCTTTATCTTAATCTTACACTCCAATTGATAAATTAAACTTTGAGAAAACTGTTTTTATGGCACCAGTGCAACATACACCTAATGGAAAAGTAATTTAGTTATGTCTTAACTCTTTACTCATTTCCAGTAAAATAAATACAGAACAGATTTAGAAAACTGATGCTTAGCACAGACTTAACGAATCTGTGAGCCTGTGGCTGGAAGCCTAAAATATTATTTTGAATTAACCTATTAACTCATTTGAGATAATTCTATCCAGATTCTTGCCTGTATTTTTTCAACTGATTTATTGTCTGTTTTTCTTTCTCCCAAATGGGACTCATTATGTCTCTTTAAAGTCGTGTTTTCCATGTTCTTTTTTTAACCATTTATATGTTTCAAGATATTTTATATCCTAATTATTGAGTTATGTATCGTGTAGTCCAGATTATAAAACTCAGATTTGCCATGTGCCCATCTCGGGATTAAGTTTGTGTCTTCCACACACGCATGACATCAAAATGGCCTTTCTCGGAGATGATGATTACACTTGTAAACATGTCTTAGGTACTTGTGGAGATTTCCTACATGAAATTGGAGTTCCCCAAGGGACTGGAAATACTATACCCAGTCACAGGCCACTCAGCAGAAGAACTGAATGATCTTTATTTTACAAAATAATCATAGAAAATGAGGAAGTGAGGTTGGGTTATGGACTTGACCATCTAGGATTAGGAACCTGCCTCTGTAATTTGGTAGAGCCATAAGGATTGGTAATTCATGCTTTAAAGGGAGTGTGCCTGTTATGGGGCGGGCGCTGTGCAGCACTGGGTAAAGCTCCTCCTGTGGTGCCGGCATCCCATGTGGGCACTGGCTCGCATCCTGACTGCTCCACGTCCACTCTAGCTCCCTGCTAATGCTTCTGGGAAAGCAGTGAAGTGGCCCAAGTGCTTGGGCACGCCCATCTCTGACCATTGCAATCATCTGGGGGGTGGACCAGTGGATGGTAGATTCTCTCCCTCCATCTCTCTCTCTCAACCTGTGTGCATGTGTGCTGCATGTGTGTGTGTGTAACTCAGCCTTTCAAATGAATCTTTTTTCAAAAAATAAGCATGCCTGTTATGTAAGGTTGTTAGCTATTCTGGTTAAGTGCAGGACAGAGCAAGTGCTGAGTGTTGGTTTCCTTCTTACTTTCAAGGGTGTCTTACGCCGTCCAAGAACACCCCCGTTTCTCATAGACTAGAAGCCTCCTAGGGCACAAAGACCTGAAGCTGGTCTTTCCTCACCCACTCCATCGGCAGCCAGATGAGCCCTCTGAATGGCACCTAGACAGAAAGAAGGTTCTCTGCCCTCACGGGGCTCTGCAACATTCTCAGGAAAGCTTTGACCTTTCCAAAGGCTTGCCTGTGCCAACCATTCCAGATTCTCCCCTCAGCCCCACTGATGCACTGCAATTCCAGGACCTGGAGCCAACCCAAATGCCCACCAACAGTAGACTGGATAAAGAAATTATGGGGCATGTACTCTATAGAATACTATACAGCAGTCAAAAACAATGAAATCCGGTCATTTGCAACAAAATGGAGGAATCTGGAAAACATTATGCTGAGTGAATTAAGCCAGTCCCAAAGGGACAAATATCATATGTTCTCCCTGATCAGCGACAACTAACTGAGCACAAAGGGGAAACCTGTTGAAGTGAAATGGACACTATGAGAAACAGTGACTTGATCATCCCTTGTCCTGTTGATGTACAATTTAATACTTTATCCCTTTTAGTATTTTTTTTATTCTAGTACTATTGGTTGAACTCTGTAATTAACACACAATTATTCTTAGGTGTTTAAATTTAACTGAAAAGTGATCCCTGTTAAATATAAGAGTGGGAATAAGAGAGGGAGGAGATGTACAATTTGGGACATGCTCAATCGGACTTGCCCCAAATGGTGGAGTTAGAAATGTGCCAGGGATTCCAATTCAATCCCATCAAGGTGGCATGTACCAATGCCATCTCACTAGTCCAAGTGATCAATTTCAGTTCACAATTGATCACACTGATAGGTCTAAGAGTCAAAGGGATCACACCTACAAGACTAGTGTCTGCTAATACTAACTGATAGAGTAAAAAAAGGAGAGAATGATCCAACATGGGAAGTGGGATACCCAGCAGACTCATAGAATGGCAGATGTCCTAAACAGCACTCCGGCCTCAGAATCAGCCCTTAAGGCATTCGGATATGGCTGAAGAGCCCATGAGAGTATTTTAGGCATGGAAAGCCAAGACACTCTGGAAAAAAAAAAAAAAGAAAAAAAACTAAATGAAATATCTCTGCGAGTGAGATCCCAGTGGAAAGAACAGGGCCATCAAAGAAGGAGGTACCTTTCTCCAAAGGGAGAAGAGAACTTCCACTTTGACTATGACCCTGTTGGAATAAGATCGAAGTTGGCGAACTCAAAAGGCTTCCATAGCCTTGGCAACTCATGACTAGAGCCTGGGGAGATTACTGACACCATAAACAAGAGTGTCAAATTGTTAAGTCAACAACAGGAGTCACTGTGTACTTACTTCTCATGTGGGATCTGTCCTTAATGTGTTGTCCAATGTGAAGTAATGCTATAACTAGTATTGAAACAGTACTTTACACTTTGTGTTTCTATGGGGGTGCAAACTGATGAAATCTTTACTTAATATATACTAAATCAATCTTCTGTATATAAAGATAATTGAAAATAAATCTTGATGTGAATGGAATGGGAGAGGGAGCGGGAGATGGGAGGGGTGCGAGTGGGAGGGAAGTTATGGGGGGGGAAGCCATTGTAATCCATAAACTGTACTTTGGAAATTTATATTCACTAAATAAAGTTTAAAAATCTTAATTAAAAAATAAAATAAAATAAAATAAGATCTTCCATATGTGTGCATCATTATCTGTATATCTAAAGGCACAACATACAATCGGGTAAAGAGTCATTGTTAATTCTGGAATGTATTATTTTATTATACATACATTGTATAATATTACATATGGAGAGGGAAGGAAGAGAGAGAGAGAGACAAATGCCTTCCTAGTTTTGAGTTTTGGAGAATCAATGTCTTGATATGGAATAAATGACCACTATCATTATTATTATTATCACAGGTTTTTTGCTTTATCATTTGGGTTTTTTTGACTGACAGAGTTCAATAATAGGAAAACAGTTTACTCTGCTACTTCTTTTTTAATCTTTGCTATGTTTACTAGTGCTAACTTTGACCTTTGCTTTACTTTCAGAAAACATCAAAGTCCTCCATTAAAGGGTTAATTTACAAGGTATCTGCTTACCCAGTACACCTGCAATCTTCCGGGAAGCTGAATGGGCCCCTGGTACATCCTCCACTTTGCAAGAGCTCAGTGGGCCTGCACAACACATTAAATGGGATGCATAAAACCACCACTCAGTGTAAGCAGAGGGAGGGCACAGCATCCATGGATATGTTTAACATGTAATATGCTTGATTTCTTTCATTGTTTAGTAAAACATCCATGGATATGTTTAACATGTAATATGCTTGATTTCTTTCATTGTTCAGTAAAAACAAAATTCAGTGCTCTAACACTTTCCTCCTACACCCCAATAAGCTTTTGGGGAAACCACTTCAAGTGCACACAACACACTGTAAACCACGGGTATGGATGCCTGACACACGGACAGGGCTCTGGTCCCTGTGGAAGATGATTGTGTTATTACACACACACTACATTTTCTTTATCCAGTCATCAGTTGATGGACATCTGGGTTGATTTCATAGCTTAGCTATTACGAATTGAGCTGCTATAAGCATGGGGGTACAGGCAACTCTCTCCTAACCTGATTTCATTTCATTTTGGGTAAATTGTCAGGAATGGAATGGCTGGGTCATATGGTAGATGACTTTTCAGATTTCTAAGGAATCTCCATACCGCCTTCCATAATGGTTGTTCTAGTTTATATCCCCATCAACAATGTATTAGGATAACTTTTTTTCCTCATCCCTTCCAGCATTTGCTACTTTTTGACTTTTAGATGATAGACATTCCAACTGGCATGTGGCAAGACAGCATTGTGGGTTTTATTTTCATATCCCTGAAGGCTAGCAGTATTTTACGTGGCAGGATATAAAATCAACACATAAAAGTCAAGTGTATGTATATGCACAAACAATGCTATGGCTGAGAAAGAACTGGTAATATCAGAACCATTTACAATAGCTACAAATTTTTTTTAAATATCTTGTGATAAATTGAAGCAAGGATGTGAAAGATCCCTATGATGAAAGTACAAAACATTAGGGAAGGAAATAGAAGACACATACACACAAAAATGGAAAACCTTCCATGTGCATGAATTGGAAGAATTAATATCATTCCAATGTCCATACTACCCAAAGCAATTAACAGACTCAATGCGAACCCAAACAAAATACCAAGGACAATCTTCTTGGATCTAGCAAAATGACCCTAAAATTCATATGGAAACACAAGAGACCCTGAGTAGCTAAAGCAATCTTAATAAAAACAAAGCCAGAGCATTACAATACCAGATTTCAAGACATATTACAGGATAGTTATAATCAAAATAGCCTGGCACTGGCACAAAAATAGACATGTGGACCAATGGAACGGATTTACTGTTTTACTGCCTTTTTTTTTTTTTTCTGAACTCAACCACTCATACGATACACCAAGAAGTCAGAGTATTCAAGAATTAGAGTCCTGTACCTTAAAAACTAGGTTTTTTTTATATTTTATTTAATGAACATAAATTTCCAAAGTACAGCTTATGGATTACAATAGCTCCCCCCCCATAACTTCCCTCCCACCCACAACACTCCCCTCTCCCACTCCCTCTCCCCTTCCATTCACATCAAGATTAATTTTCAATTATCTTTATATACAGAAGATCAATTTAGCATATATTAAGTAAAGATTTCAACAGTTTGCACCCACACAGAAACACAAAGTGTAAAATACTATTTGAGTACTAGTTATAGCATTAATTAAACACCTAAGAGTAATTGTGTATTAATTACAGAGATCAACCAATAGTTTTAAGTAGAACATAAAAAATACTAAAAGGGTAAAGTATTAAGTTCTTTTTTTTATTTTTCTTTTTTTGTTTGTTATATAGTTTTTTTTTATTTAATAAACGTGAATTTACAAAGTGCAACTTTTGCATTGTTGTGGCTTCCCCCCCACAACCTCCCTCCCTCCCGTGGCCCTCCCCTCTCCCACTCCCTCTCCCATCCCGCCCTTCATCGAGTTTCATTTTCAATTACCTTCATATACTGAAGATCAACTTAGTATATACTAAGCAAGGATTTCAACAGGCTGCACTCACACAACCGCACAAGGTATAGGGTATTGTTCGACTAGTAGTGTTGAAAAACTAGTTTTTAAAAAATAATTTTAGAGGGCCGGAGCCGCAGCGCAATAGGCTAATCTTCCACCTTGCAGCGCCGGCGCACCGGGTTCTAGTCCCAGTCAGGGTGCCGGATTCTGTTCCTGTTGTCCCTCTTCCAGGCCAGCTCTCTGCTGTGGCCCGGGAGTGCAGTGGAGGATGGCCCAAATGCTTGGGCCCTGCACCCCATGGGAGACGAGGAGAAGCACCTGGCTCCTGCCTTCGGATCAGTGCAATGTGCCGGCCGCAGGGCACCGGCCGCGGCAGCCATTGGAGGGTGAACCAATGGCAAAAGGAAGACTTTTCTCTCTGTCTCTCTCTCTCTCTCACTGTCCACTCTGCCTGTCAAAAAAATAATAATAATAATTTTAAAAGAATTTTAGCAGAGTATTTTAAGTGTATCTGCTATTTTCTCAGTCATTTCTTTTGATCAATGATAAGCTACATCCAGAAACATTCTTCATTTAAATTCTATGACACCTGATCTTGCTTTGAAAAAAAAATCTGGGGCCAGTGTTGTAGCATGGTGGGTAAGGCTACCGCCTGCAGTGCTGGCATCCCACATGGGAGCCAGTTCAAGTCCCGGCTGCTCCACTTCCTATCCAGCTCTCCGATATGGACTGGGAAAGCAGAAGAGGATGGCCCAAGTCCTTGAGCCCCTGCACCTGCACGGGAGACCCAGAAGAAGCTCCTGGCTCCTGGCTTCCGATCGGCACAGCTCCAGCTGCTGTGGCCATTTGGGGAGTGAACTAGCGGAGACTCTCTCCCTCTCCCTCTCCCTCTCCCTCTCCCTCTCCCTCTCCCTCTCCCTCTCCCTCTCCCTCTCCCTCTCCCTCTCCCTCTCCCTCTCCCTCTCCCTCTCCCTCTCCCTCTCCTTCTATCTCTGTGTAACTCTAACATTCAAATAAATAAATAAATCTTTAAAAAATAATTCAACAAAATCCTGGGCATGTCTTCTTTATTATTTTTCATAAACATTTCAAATAATTTCTGTGGCAAGCAGTGTTCATCCTTCTTGTGTCATATCAGTTACTCAGGTAAACTTCATCCCAATTGTATTCTGATAAAACTTTGGTATCTTCAGTTTCATTGGGGACAAATTGAAGAATTTCTGCAAGAGAAATTTCCATTAAGAATAAAGATGTATTTCCCATTTTCAAACACAATGGAGTAAACTACTAGTTATTAGATTCAGTCATTTCCTATTTTTGTCAAATAACAAATTTAAGAAGACTTAAGAATTTAACTGCTTTGATTAGTTCTTTACAATGACTATGGAATCCTAAAATATTTCAAAACCTTGACTTCACCTTCCTAAAAGTGGGTATAACTCATTGTCTTATGAGAGTTTAGAATCCTTTGAATTTCTAAGGCCCTTGAGAAATGGGGTAGCCACGAATTATTACAACTACCAGCATTTCAGGACATTGCAGGAGAGTTACAAAGGGAATTTAAGGCTAGAATTCAAGGTTATGGATAACTTGGTTTTATTCTCAACCGTTTCACAATTTTAATAGTATCAAGCATTTAACTTTATAGATTAATTAGCATTTCACAAAAAAAGACATTACTTTGATATGGTTTTGTTTTTTTCTACTACAAGATGTTATTGAAAATAGCAGTGTAAACACCAAGAGTTTTAAACATATTTGGAAGAGCTCCTTTCTTGTTTCAACTATTTCAAGTTTCAAGAAGAACCTAACGGTATGCACATCTGCAGTAATCGTGTTGGTGCAAAAAGAACAAACGAGAGGAGGACTGACAGAGCAAGTTCTATTTCAGGGTTCAGTGACAAGCAGAGAAAGAGAGGGAAAGAAAGGTAAAATTACAAAATGATCCCATGTTCCAAGAAATCCATCATCCCACTTTTTCTGCAGGATGTCAGTTGATAGCATCAAAAGATAAAGGTCTCATTTGCCAATCAAATCTCCTAAGTAGGAAAACATTTGAAGTGCCAGGCAGAATCCAGTTTATAAATGTTCAGATGTGCTCCAGATTATATTCTCAGGAAATCTACATTACGTGTTCTTCTGAGGGAAATCTCAAAAGGAGTAATTACTGAGATGATATTACCTTGAGTTTTCCCAGACTTTTATTAAACACACAAGATTCTCCTGTGGGTTATGTTCCCACATTCAATTGCTTACTTAAGGCTGGCCCAGCTGTTTTTTTTTTTTTTTTCTGACATCTAAGTTGCCTTAATTATAATGGCTTTCATTTGCTTTCCGTGTCAAATTCAAATTTGAATAGTCTGCCATGATTTGCCCACCTCTAAACAAGTAACAGTGATGCGGCATAGTTAAGAAGCCTGTTGGTTACATCACATGAAAAACAGCTGAAGTACTTGCAAATAAAAATGATAAGTCTTAAGGAGAATGTTGCAAGTATTTGAGGGATTATCATGTAAAAAACATTCATATTTATCTTGCTAATTCCAGAGAGCTTCCAAGAGAGGCCAATTTTTTAAACCAGTTTTAGACCAAAACAAGGGAAAAGGCTTGAACAATCCCAATAACCCCAAAACAAGTTGGACTTTCTGGTTAAAAAAAAAAAGCAAGCAGTGATTGGACCCATGGCATAAGGGTCAGCACTCTGGACTCAGATTCTTGCAATCTGAGTTCAACTCTCCATGGGACCTTGAAATAACCTTTGGGGTCAGCATTGGATACAGAGGGTTGGGCTGCCACCTACAAAACCAGAATTCCGTATGAAAGCACTGGGTTGAGTCCTGGATACTCCACTTTCCCCTGGGCTCCCCGTGAATGGACCTGGGAAAGGAGCAGATCTCTCTCCCTCTCCCTTCTTCCCTCTGTGTGGATGTGTGAGTGTGTGTATTGCTCTGTTTTCAAATAAAGATAAATCTTTAAAAATCTTTTAATAAAAGAATTAAGCAAAGGTTGTTTATCTAGAACAAAAATAATGCAGAAATAAGTTACTGGGCAGTAGCTAATCTGGATAATTTCTAAGGAATGTTTCTGCTCCAAGAGTCCTGGGTTCAGTGGTTCTCCTCCAGGATTTCATCCACTTTTTTTTTTTCTTGCCACCAGATTCCATTTTGCATCATACCCATTCTTGGATGAACCAACTTGTATAGTATTCTTGACTGTTGTTTACTAAGCCCTAGACCAACCCCTCTTCCAGACTTTAACGCTGCCCAAACTATACGATCAAAGAAAATGATTTAACTATTCAGGTCTGTAATTTTCTTCCTACCTCAAGACATGGCTGAAAGGAAAAAATTAAATAATTTATGTAAAGCAATTAGCACAACTCCTAGTTCAGAGTAATGAGTAAATACTGTTTTATGTTATTAGTCATTATTATTGTATCCCAGTTCCCAAACCACTGTCTCCACAAGGCATGCATCCACTAATTAGACCCAGGTTTGGTCACTCACTCAACCAGTGTCTCTCACTCTTAGGCATGTGGTTATTTCCAGCTGTTTTGGGTTTGCTTAGAGTTATTTGAATACAGTAGAATTGCAGTAGAGTAGCAGAACTAGGCTCCTTACATAATTGTACCTGTATAAGGCAGAGGTCTACTACATTTGTTGTCACTCTGCCTGGAACTCTTCAGAGTTCCACACAAAGACACAAAAAAGATCAGGACTTCAGTGCATAGCCCAATGCTTGGATATGTCTGTATCTAAAGGTCAATTTAGAAAATGGCATAAACACTGAGAGATCCCTCCCTATTAAAAAAAAAATTTGGAGGAGTGACAAATCGAAATTGAAGAGGTTCAGTGTGTTGGGGTTATAAAACAAGGAAACGGGGGGCTGGTATTGTGGCACAGCAGGTTAAGCTGTCACCTGCTATGTTAGCATCCAATATGAGCTCTAGTTCGAGCCCCGACTGTTCCACTTCCTATCCAGCTCCCTGCTAATGGTTAATGTACCTGGGAAATCAGCAAAAGATGGCCCAAGTGTTTGGGCCCCTGCACCCATGTGGGAGACCTGGATGCCGTTCCAGGCTCCTGGTTTTACCTAGCCCAACTCCAGCCATTGAGGCCACTTGGGGAGTGAACCAGTGGATGGAAGCACTCTAGCTCTCTCTTTCTCTCTCCCTTCCTCCCTCTCCCTCCCTCCCTCCCTCTCTTTCTTCTCCATCTGTATTGCTGTCTTTAAAATAAAATAAATAAATCTTAAAAAACAAGTAAACTGAGAAATAGTTACAAGTTAGAGCATTTTAACAAGATAGGACAACTAAATGTGATATGGGATCCTGGATTGGATCCTGGAACAAAAAAGAAACATATTTGAAGAACTGTTGAAATTCTGAGGTGTTCTATAATTGGTGGTCTATATTGTTATCATTCATTGCCTCAGTATTGTGGTTTTGTAAGGTGCTGGGTGAAGAGTATGGGAAATTACATATGACTTGTGTAAACTCTGTGTTAAAATTATTTAACAAAAAGTTTAAAATGTAGAATATAAAATTTTTAATGGAGACATATTTTACAGAGCAATAATATCACAGGCACTAATTACCCCTGCGTACACCCTCAGGACACACAGATAGACACACCATGAAAATGAGGAATAAGCAGTATTTTTAATGTAAGATCAATTGTTATGCATTGAATAGTTTTCCTTACTTATATGTTGAGGCTGTAACCTTCAGTGGGAGATATGGCCAGTAGTTAAGGTAAAGGAGGTCTAAGAGAGAAGCCACCATCTAGTGTTTGATAGGATTAATGTCCTCATAAGAGATGTCAGGGACAGGCATTTGGCACAGGGGTTACGACACCCCTTGGGCTGTGCCTGTATCTCATATTGAATTAACTGTGCAGGTTCAAGTCCTGACTGCACCACTGACTCCAGCTTTCTCTAACGTGCATCCTGGGAAGTAGAGATCATGGCTCAACTACTGGAGCCCCTAACACCCATGTGGGAGACCCAGACTGAGTTCCTAGCTTCTGATCTTGACCTGGACCAGCCATGGCTATCGTGGGCATTTGGGGAGTGAACCAGTAGATGAGAAATTTCTCTCTCTCTCTCATGTAAAGAAAATTAATAGAAAAGAACAGACAGCAGATCTCCCCATCCCTCTCTCTCTCTCTCTGTTCCCCCTCTCCTAACCCCATGGACCTGCTTCCCTTCTAGTCCCCCACCCTTTCTGCTCCCTCTCCTAACCCCAACCACATATGCTCTTGGGCATGGACCTGCTTCCCTCCTCCTTCCCCACCCTGAGTTTATGCAGTGTGTGGCCTTCTCCAGAATCGAGCAGATGTTGGCACCATGCTCCTGGGCCTTCAGAATTGTGTGCTTAGTAAACCTCTTCTCTTTACACTTGCTCACCCTTAGACCCAGACACTCCCTCTTTGCTTTAAGCGTTTACATTCTTTGTACCCAGCTTTGCTCTGAATTCTCCTGGTTCTTTCAATTCCAAATTCCCTTTACTTTTTCAACACTGTGTTAGACCCTCTGAGTGAGGATGCTAACACGTTGAGAGGCACACCCCAAAGACTCAGAGTCCAGACCAGCTGATGCAAAAAGCAAGAGGATTTATTAGGCTTCTGCGCAGACGGGCCTCCTGATCTCGGGAGTCCAGAGAGCGCCCCCAGCACAAAGCCATACGGTTTATATACCCGCAGCGACCAATCAAAAGCACCATAGTGTCCATGCACACAGCAGTCCAATCCGTGAGCTGATCATGTGAAAGGCATGTGTCTTCTATCCAATCAGCTACGGGATCACATGGGAGGCATGCACCTCGTCGCCATTTTGTTGTTTACTTCTTTAGCAGTTCCTTTCCCTGCCAGCGCCATCTTGTTCACCCTGAGGGGGGACGGCATCTCGCTCCCTTCGTTCCCCTGGAGGGAGAGCGGCGTCTCGCTTCCCACACCGTTATTTGAGTATTAGGAGGCATACAAACTGGGTTAGGTCTTAGCACAGCCAGGCACAAGTGTCGCAGCTAGCTAAGCATAGGGTCCCTTATTTTATAGCTGCACCTAATTTTAGCTTTGGGGGAAAA
Organism: Oryctolagus cuniculus; assembly: GCF_964237555.1. Classification (NCBI taxonomy): domain Eukaryota; kingdom Metazoa; phylum Chordata; class Mammalia; order Lagomorpha; family Leporidae; genus Oryctolagus; species Oryctolagus cuniculus. The sequence goes on from NC_091440.1 coordinate 5,787,358, forward strand.
GTTTAGGGCTATAATTTTTAAACTTTAATTTTATTTGGGGCAAAGGTGACTTCTTATTTTTAATAGTGTTAGCTTAAGTCACTCCATCTTGGTTTGATTTTTAAGGTTCTTCAACTGTAGGTACTTGGATAGTTTCCTTTCCTTTATAATCTGTGCCCTGTGGGGACCTGCAGTCATTCTGGGACTTTGAGTATAACAGAGTTTGGTGTGGGGGAAGGTGAAAATAAAGTTTTAGATCAAATCCAATTGAAATAATGACTGTGAGAGTCTGATCCAGCAGTGTTGCTGTGGGGGCCAATCAAGCAATTTAGGTTTAAATGAGAAAGATTTGACCTTTTCAAAGTAAAGTTATACTCAGATGTCTAAAGAGGTGGACCCATTGGTTTAAATGTGGCAAGCAGGACTGGGCTGACCAGTTGTGGTGAAGATATAAAAGCCAAATCACCTACACCACAATCTGTTAAAGAAAAGAGAATGAATTGGCATGATCTGGTAGGCTGTAGAAAACATGGTTCCAGAAATCAGGATGGTTACTGCTTAATACAATCAACAGCTATTATAGCAAACACATAGTGCATAAGAAACCAAGAGTGCCATTTAAAGGAATGAGCACCTAACGAGGAAGGAGAGGAAATGCCATAATGTAATGAAGATAAAGACAAATACACAAGTCTAAGTAAGTATGTTAGGTAGCTGCACGTGCAAATATTCTCTTAACCTTCCTGAATGCCAAGACTTGCCACTTCTACTTGGGGTTTCAGGGGGAGGGAAGAAGGAGGTGGAAAACAATCAAAACTCAGATGATCTGCCCTGGCGGACTGTCCCCTTGCTCCTTCTGCCCTTCCTCCTCATTCAGCTGGCTCCTGACCTCCCCCCAGCTCCACTCTGCCTTTCTCTCCATCCCCCTCTTGGAAGTGACTGGTTATCCTTTGTTTCATCAAACACAATAAAGAACTGCACATGTACCTGGAGAGTATCCCAGAATAGCAACAGTCAATTCTCTCTTTTTCTTAACATTCGTGGCATTGATTTTAATTTTTTGTTTTCTGAAATGATGGGGGGGGACACCTTTCCCCTACCTTATGCTCAGGTAGAGAAAGCTTCAAGAAGGTAATTATAGAAATAACAAATTTTCCCTTTAATGAGTACGTGGCTGTTGGTGGTAGTGCTAGTAGAAGTAACTGCTTGCTTCATGCAAAGGCATCAAACCGTGGGAGGGCCAGGATGGAGAGGAAATGGAAGGAGCAGATTCCTCATTAGAGTCTCTCTATCTTGCGGATAGTACATCCTAGAAACATTCCTTAAGAAGTTACTCAATTTCCAGTATAGCTCTCTAGGTCCTCACCCCAAAAACATGTTTGCATGGGTGACGGCTCAGAGCAAGTCTTCCCGTCCCTCCCAGGAATCCATCTACCAGCCTGTCTACGTAAGGCCTTCATCAGTGAATTCTAGGGGCTCCTGCAAACAGTGAAATTAAATTCCAGGGGTTTTTAAAAAAGATTTATTCATTTATTTGAAAGGCAGAGTAACTGAGAGAGAAGAAGAGACAGAGAGAGAGAGAGGGCGAGAGAGCCTCCATCTGCTGGTTCATTCCCCAATGCCCTCAAAGCTAGAACTGCCTGGAGCTCCATCTGGGTCTTCCCTGTGGGTGCAGAGGCCCAAGCACTCAGGCAATCCTCTGCTGCCTTCCCAGCACATTACTAGGGAGCTCAACTGGAAATGGAGCAGCCAGGACTGGAGCCAGCACTCATTTGAGATGCCTGTGTTGCATGCAGTGGCTTAATCTGCTACGCCATTACACCAGACCTGAAACTCTAAGTATTAAACCTTGGTCTCTCCTGAATATAATTCATTGCAAACATTTTTTCCCTTTATCCTTTAATTCCAAACAGCATAATTTTTTAAATCCTCTTATTGATGCCCTTTTAATTATTATTCCCAGGATAGGGGGGAAAAATCAACCACCATGGAGCCAACTCTCACCTTGTCTCTCTATTTTTCTGTTCTGCAAGAATCTTGTGTATTTTTCCTCAAATTAGCCATGCTGTGTGTTCCCCTCAAGGCAGCCTCCCCGTCTGTATAAGCCTACCTCAGCCTACGCTGGGGGAAAAGGCACTTTTGCCACACATACAAAAAATAAACCTGTTCTGATTTCCCCACTCTAATCACTTGGTGAAGTAGAGTGCAATGAGCGAGAAAAGAAATTTTTATTCTCACTAGGGACAGAACAATGTTTAATTAGGCATTCAAAAGTGACTGTTAACTTATACAGACCTCATCGCAAATGGTTTTTCAACCAGTTCAGTGATCTGAAACACCAATTAGTTTCAATTCACACTTATTATCTGTCGCTCATTAAAGCTTTTCGTTCAGAATCAAAATTCTTTCCTATTCAAGACAGCGTTGATGTTTTTCTTTGGATAGAGGACTACATTTTTCCTTCTAAAAAGGTATCCTACAAAATATCTTTTCTATGTCTTCTTTTTAGTTATGCAAGCATGCAGAGTTCCTCTTCCTTAAAATTTCCTTCGTGGATTCTGTTGTTCTAAGTCCTATTTATTCCATCTGGAGCCTTCCTGGCGGGCTCTCAGAACTTCTCTGTGGGTGCTGCTTGTCCTGCAGGCATGAGCAGCTACATCTTACAAACCTCCTCTGATGCACGCACGCTGATCTCTTTGCAGTATGTGGCCTCCTTGAACGCTTTTCCCTCAAGTGAGGTTGACAACTCGAGGGCTAGTGATGCTGGTGATTCTGCAGGGCTATGGACTCCACATGTGTCCTTTTCACCCCAAAATCCAGCTGTAGGACACCAGAAAGTATGCAGAGAGAGCTTGGAAGGAGTATTGGTCAAGATTCTACACAGAAACAGAATCAACAGAATCACAGAGATAGACAAGAGACGCACATTCACATAGGCATAGAAACTCACATTGATCATGACATTGACACAGACGTACAGAAATAGACACTGACATGAGCATACACATGCCTACAACCACGGTCATGGACCTGGACATTGATGCTACATTGACACGGAAATGTTCGGGACGTGGCTCACAAGATTGGGGATTTGGCAGGTTTGATCAGGCTGATCAGAGAAGACCCAGTGTTATCGTCTTGAGTCTGGATTACGCAGGGCAGCACTGGGAACATTGCCAAGGCTTCCATGCTGCTATCTTGAGAATTTCTTCTTCAGGAAACCCTAGTCTTTCTCTTAAGGTCTCCACTCGCTGAATGAGACCCACTCGCACTGAGGCTAAACTGCTTTCCTCAAACTCTGCTTATTTATATGTTAATCACATATTAAAAAAATCTTCACAGAATGTCTATGCTTGTATTTGTCCAAGCAACTGGGCACAAGAGTTTGGCCAAGTTGACACACAAAAGAGTAACCATCATAGGAGGAGAATGCAGATGGTGATTTGAACAACAGTTGATCCATTCTAGAATCTTCATTGAGCTTCAATTCCCCCATCTGCAACAGGTGCCTTAGGTTGAATAAATAAAGATAAATGTTTATTAGGAGTATTTCAAATGTGAGGAACATTTGGTGAATAAAATTGAATTTGCTCTCACTGACTCGACCCAATAATTTACAAAACAACCTAAGTCATTCTTTGTGCAAATCACAGTTAAATTCAGATCATTTTCAAATCAGTGATATTTTGCTGTGGTCAAACAAATACTGTCTGGCAGTAGAGTTCAGATAGATTCCAGTTGATTTCAGGCAGAGCTCTAGTCTTGAGGGTTTGTATAGGAATTACCTAGTGAATTCACTGGGTTAAGTTAGACCACTCAAAATCAAGCAAGATTGTGTTGCACTAGAAACATAATTTATTATTGTGTAATGGAAGTATGGCTGCACAGTGTAAAGAATACTAAAGTAGAAGTGATGTGCCCCAGCTATGTAACACTGAATCTATCACCGACCTCTCTTGACCTCAATTTCCTTTCTAGAAGATAGAAAATTTGGACAAAACGACTTTAATGTTCCTTCCAATTTCAACTTGGAATCTATTAGGATTCATGTTTTCTTCCTAAATGGTTTATATTCATTAAGAAGCATTTGATACTGAGAAGTCAAATGTTTTAAGCTTTTAAGTGTATTAATGCATAAAGGTAATTTGAAAGTTCAAGACTAAAAGATTCTATTTTTACCAGACAGCAGCTCACCTCATGCAATGATTATTTATTTTAGCTACCACAATGAAATCAGTTACAAGTTGTATTTTTATATTATCTCTTCAAACTTTTTATCTCAAAAGGTCTTATAACTAAATCTTCCTTTAGCCAATTTGATATCCACTATTTTTTGACAGCATCTAAGGTGATATTTATTAGACCTGTTCTTTCTATACTGTAATATTTCTCAGTGGAATACTCTGCTTTTAGGAATTAATGGTCCATATTATTACCCTTTTTGATCAGTTAGATCCTTTGCACTGTTTTTTACTGCTTGGTCTTCACTTCCAAACTGCAAGGTTCATTAAAGGATAACATTTGACATAGGATTATTTTCAGAACAAAATTCGGTAGTGATCAACACTTTATGGAAGGAAAAGCAAACATTTGTTAAGTGGGTAATAAGTAAGTTAACAAAGAATAATTAAGAAATACTCCAAGTCCTTCAAACCTTCTTATTCATTGTGTGTCCAGTAGTACCTGGTAAAGGGCATTATAAGAGGGCACCTCAACATTATGTTCATGGGAAACGGAATCAAAATATAAGTTCACTTTAGTACAAAAAATGGGAATTATTGCACAAGAGGAGTTTTCAGAACATTTGTGGAAAATTCATACTAGGAAAAAAGCTGCAGGGATTTCAAAAAAAATTTTTGTACCATGACAAACTTACATTTTAATTCTATTTTCCATGAACATTTTGAAGTACCCTTGTCCATTTAAGGTACATAAAAAGGAGGCTTATAAATATTTGAAAAGATATATGAAAAAATGGAAGAAAAAATCAAAGTGTTTAATATGCAGCCATAAACACAATCTTATATGCACATTTATCTCACTCTACCTAACTGAATAAATATTGCTTGAGCATCTAATGTATGCCTGGCACTCTGTTAGCCTCTAAGAACCCAGCAGTGAGGCAAAGGGAGAAATACAAACTCTGGCCTCATGGAATTTATAACTTTTCATTCTTCTTCTCAAAACCATCTGAATAAGGGCAAAAAAAAAATACTGCATTTCTTACACACTAAAGCATTCAAAGGGTTGTTTGTGTTTCACTTTTAAAGTAGGGATGTTAATATGGTATTTTTTTATTTTTTATTTATTTATTTTTTTTTTTGACAGGCAGAGTGGACAGTGAGAGAGAGAGAGAGAGACAGAGAGAAAGGTCTTCCTTTGCCATTGGTTCACCCTCCAATGGCCGCCGTGGCCGGCGCACTGCGCTGATCCGATGGCAGGAGCCAGGTACTTCTCCTGGTCTCCCATGGGGTGCAGGGCCCAAGGACCTGGGCCATCCTCCACTGCCCTCCCTGGCCACAGCAGAGAGCTGGCCTGGAAGAGGGGCAACCGGGACAGAATCCGGCGCCCCAACTGGGACTAGAACCCAGTGTGCCGGCGCCGCAAGGCGGAGGATTAGCCTAGTGAGCCGCGGTGCCGGCGTTAATATGGTATTTAATACAATGCTCACTATATCCTTGAGTCAGCAGATCACCACGTTCCCCTTTGGAATAGACAGACTGAATCACACAGAGCTGGAGCACTTTACCTAAGACACTGGGACACTCCTCTGCTCACACACAAGTAAACTGATCTACTGCATGGGAGCGTCTTCCTGGGTGTCACTGTTACTGACGACCTCCCAGGATTTGCCTTGATGATGTGCCGGTGAGTGACAAGGACAGGTGTGCTTCTCAGCGGTCTCCATGTCAGCTGTGGGTCAGCTTGTTTGCCGGGACAGCTTCGTGCGGTCCAAAAATGTGAAGCCGTGCAGGATAAGAATGGTATCCATTGGGTTCAGCTTCTGGTCATTCACAAACAGAATCATTCAATACCAATTTTCTCCCTCGTTTTCACTTCCATATATATGGGTACCAGAAAGCATTTTAAGAACAAAATAATTGCTTCAAAGCCTTTATAAATTTAGTATCAAAAAGAGAGAAGATCCCGGCTACTCGAGTGAAATGGATACTGGGTACATGAATAAAAGATTTAATAGGAAATGGGGTTGGAACTATTGGCTAGAAGCAGGCTTTGTGTGACTTGGAATTATTTATGCTGCTTAGCAGTCACTGATGGACCCCAACTATCTTACTCTTCCGCTAGACCCTGGGGACACAAAGATGGCTCCAGGTATAGACCCTATGTCATGATTCAGGCTCAAACACCAGTCAAATTTGGTTAGCATAACAAAATCGACATGTGAACTTGCAAATGCTTTTTTATAACAGAAAAAGTTAGGCCTTGAAAATATGACTGCAGCTGGCGCCGCGGCTCACTAGGCTAATCCTCCGCCTTGCGGCGCCGGCACACCGGGTTCTAGTCCCAGTCGGGGTGCCGGATTCTGTCCCAGTTGCCCCTCTTCCAGGCCAGCTCTCTGCTGTGGCCAGGGAGGGCAGTGGAGGATGGCCCAGGTGCTTGGGCCCTGCACCCCATGGGAGACCAGGAGAAGTACCTGGCTCCTGCCATCGGATCAGCGTGGTGCGCCGGCCACAGTGCGCCAGCCGCAGAGGCCATTGGAGGGTGAACCAATGGCAAGGGAAGACCTTTCTCTCTGTCTCTCTCTCTCTCTCACTGTCCACTCTGCCTGTCAAAAAAAAAAAAAAGAAAGAAAATATGACTGCACCAATTTCTATGTTTCCCCTTCCAAAAACACAACTATGTTTATGGTGAGCGTTCATTAAAATGTTTAGCTCCCACTTTTAATTCTCTGTTACCAATATCTTGTGGCTTTCTACTGAAAACTGGCGTTAGAATAATAAATGCAGCCACATCTTCCCAAGAAGCTTTAATAATAAAAGAATTGTAAACTTCAAGAAACTTAGCGCGAGAGTTTTACTGCACAGAAGCTTTTCAGCCAGGAGGATTTCCTAGTTTATAACGTGTAGATTTCTGCTAAACCTCCCTCAGTTCTGAAATGAAGATCGTTATTCAAGTTATTCTGTGCACCCAGGAGCCCCGCACCATTACCCAGCGCAGCACACAGAGACCACTGACCTCTGGCCACGTGCAGCCCTCTTTCACATACTGAGTCAATCAGATGAGAAGGCTGCCGATGCCCATCTCCAACACCTTTCTAGAAAACAACTTTGGGCCAGCGCCGCTGCTCACTAGGCTAATCCTCCGCCTGTGTGCCGGCACACAGGTTTCTAGTCCCGGTCAGGGCGCCGGATTCTGTCCTGGTTGCTCCTCTTCCAGGCCAGCTCTCTGCTGTGGCCAGGGAGGGCAGTGGAGGATGGCCCAAGTACTTGGGTCCTGCACCCCATGGGAGACCAGGAGAAGCACCTGGCTCCTGCCTTCAGATCAGCGTGGTGCGCCAGCCACAGCGCGCCAGCCGTGGCGGCCATTGGAGGGTGAACCAACGGCAAAAGGAAGACCTTTCTCTCTGTCTCTCTCTCTCACTGTCCACTCTGCCTGTCAAAAAAAAAAAAAAAAAAAAGAAAAAAAGAAAAAGAAAAGAAAGAAAACAACTTTGAAGACTGCTAATAAACCTCTCCAGAATGTCACTTGCAACTCTAAACATTAGGTAGTTCCTTTTTGCAAGAAAAGAAAAAGCATGAAAATTCACTAATACTCTTCACCCCACTCCAAGTTCCTCGTTGCTGTTTCTAATCATAATCTTTCTAGGATATAAGTAAGTCCCAAAAAACCCTACAGATTTTATCTACCAGGGGGAGAGGTGCTGTGTGAAGTCTAGCTTAAATTTTATTTGCTGTAATTAAAATATATTTGTCTTAGTCTGTATTCTCTCTCTCTCTCTCTCTCTCTCTCTCTCTCTTTTATTGAAGAGGCAAAGATAGAGAGAGAGAGGGAGAGAGAGGCTGAGATTTCTCCTTCACTGGTTCACTCCCTAAATGTCCTCAACAGTTAGAGCTTGGCTGGGTTGGGCTGGGCTGAAGCTAGGTGCCAGGAACTGGGAACTGAGTCCAGGTCCCCCATGTGGGGGCAGGGACCCAGCTACCTGAGCCATCACCTCTTGCCTCCCAGGGTGTGCATTAGCAGGACTCCAGAACTGGGAGCCAGAGATGATTCCAATCTCGCTACTGCAATATGGGACGTGGGCATCTCAACTGTGAGGCCAAATGCCCATTCCAGTGTTCTATTTTTCTGTCATCTATTACGCTTCTACAAATAGCCATGGAAAAAGCTTTACTGATACTAATGAACATACCAGCTTCTGGAAAGATTAAAACTTTTGCATTTGCACAGTTAATTCAAATGTCTCAAATGTCTTTAGCTCCTTCCCTGTCATTAGAAAAGAAAAAAAAAACTGACAGTCATCGAAATATTAACAATTCAATAGGTGGCAAATTATGTCAGCAGATAGTGTCATTCATACATCTATTGAGTGGGACATTTATTTACTGTTTTGTTTCCAAAGGGTTTCAGGTGGCTTCAGTAATTTCCAAAGTACATTCAGTTCATTGAAAGGAAATTTTTAACTGATAGCTTATGGAAATTTGGACCAATTTGGTATATACCCAAAGCACTTACAGCAGCAAACTGTCCAATATTTCCCACAGTAAAAAGGATTCCATGCCTGGACAGGAATCCATGGATTCTGGGAATTATTTGGTTTCCTTCATACATCTATAATTACATTCAGTTATGTAGTTTTCTGACACGTGACATTTCTAAAGCAAGGCTCTAAAACAGGTGGCATTACACAATGTTAAGTCAACGTATCCATTGGCCAAGGAGGATAGCTGACTAAAGATTGTCACCTCCTCCTCCCCCCACACATACTGAGAATGACATAAAATATTTCCTTCCCACCTTGTACTTATTTGGAAACATATGTATTCAGTGACCTCAAAACCCCCTTGGTCTCTTCATGATGATCAGTGTGGTCACTTGGGGACAGCCGGTACTGCCTCTCATCTTGTGCATAGAAAACCTAAAAGAAATAGAAGTGAGATGCCTTGTTTTGTGCCAAGTCACACACATAGTGAGAAGACAAATAAATCGCAGACATGTTTTCCATTCTCTTCCCAGATTAATATATCCATTTCTCCCCATTAAATATCATACTAGTGAGGAAAAAACAGTATGACACAAGTCTTTTAAGCCTTTAGGAAATCCAAACATCTCTTCTTCATGACAGTTACATATTTTCCCTAATATGTATTTCACATTATTCGTGATCAAATAGCACAAATAATATGTTGAATTTTATATTCTTCTCACTCCCAAACCTCTGTTAAAATTATGATGAAGCAAATTTTGCCTTAGAAGCCCAAACACATTTTTAAAGACTTATTTATTTTGAAAAGCAGAGTTACAGAGGGAGAAAGAGAGAGAGATAGAATCTTCCATCTGCTGGTTCACTCCGCAGATGACAGCAACGGCCAGTGCTGAGCCAGCCAGAAGCCAGGAACTTCATCCAGGTCTCCCACGTGGACGCAGGGGCCCACGGACTTGGGCCACCTTCTGCTGCTTTTCCCAGGCTATCAGCAGGAAGCTGGATCTGAAGTGGAGCAGCCAGGACAGGAATTGGCACACACGTAGGATACTGCTATTGCAGGTGGTGGTTTTATCCACTACACAACAGTGCCACCCCTTGCTCTCAGACACATTTTTGACACCTGTTTTTCTTCCTCCTTGTCATCCCCACTGCCCTGAGATTTTGAAAACTGTCCCCTCATTAAAATCAGTGCTGGGATTGGATATGCCATACCTTTTCACCATAACATAGATTTGTATAATATGGAATTATACCATTGTCCTATGCCTGGTATGTTTGCTTTTGGAGTATAAACTTTATCAGCTGTTTAAGCAGTGGCATGTATGACAGGTCCATGAAGCACCTGTCCTAGGTGGCCTTTCTGATTTGCCAAGCAACGTATGCTAAGCATTCCTTCGGCTACTTGTGAAAATCCCACTACTGGGGAGTGATGGTGAGCAGCAGGGAGCTAGGCCAGGGTGGCTAAAGAGGAGAGTAAAATAGCATCTCTCTTCAAGCTGATGGCCTAGTTGGGAATGAACAAGTAATTAGAGTAGCAGCATAATAATACAGGGGTCAGCAGAGACAGGATATGCATACCTGCTGTGGGTCTTCTAACACACCATGCCTGTGTTTTCAGAATAACATGTCATGCCATTTCAAAGAGATGGGGTGACCGAGCCCAACTAATCCCCCCCTTATGCAGCAGATACACTGCAGAGGTGGAGTGTTGGAGTGTTAACCGTGATTTCTTGACACACCCTTTCCTCTCTGCCTGGGAATGTGGAGGGGGCGGGACTTAGCTTTGTGGAAAGGGAAAGCTTCTTGGTAACTGACATTTGAGGTGGGCCTTGGCAGACAGGCAGCGTTTCAACAGGCAGGGTTCAGAGTCAAGAGGGAGTTACAGGTGAAGGGGCGGGTGTAACACGTAGTGGGGAGATGGAGCACAGGAGATGTGTTCATTTGGTCTACATTTTGCTTACAGAACAGTGCAGATGAGCTTAGAGCTAAACCCAGAGCTAAACCCAGACTGCGTTTGTCCGAATCCCCAATGGGCCACTGAGGTGTGAGGCCTGAAGTAAGAGTTCAACACCAAGTGCTATTTTAGACAGCTGATAAAATCGGGAGGCTCCCAGCGGCCTGACCACAGGTTGCCCTCCTCACTCAGCTCCCTCAGATTAGATCCTCTCGCTAAGCAACCCTTCTAAGGAAGGAGGCTGGGCACAGCCCCTGCTCACCCGTGACTTTCAGATCCAGTCTCCTGTCAGCCCACAGAATTATTCAAACAGGCGAATCCCAGCCTCGCAAGAACCAGGGGCCACCCTACCCTCTTGTTGCTACAAAGCTGCCTCCCCAGGCTCTGCTTGCTCACCCTGTTCTTGAACCCTCAGGGAGGCCAGCCTGGTGTGCAGCATCCTCCTCCCCAGGCTGTGACCACAAGTGACAAGTAAACTGCCGTCCAGTGGCACGTGTCCTGGATTCAGCCATATGCATAAGCCTCACGTCAAAATCCCGCCCTCACCAAAAAGGTGAAGAGAGGAAGAAAGCAATGGCTTTTAGCACTGTGGCTTTGGGAACCCTGCCCACCTCCCTCTGCACCTGTCTCCTGCTCTGTGCAAACCAGGGTGCCCACAGGTCCTATTTCCTTAGGCTGCTATGAACACCACCGAGGTTGGGTGGGTGGTAATGAGGGGCTTCTTACGTGTGAGTCGCTGCTCCAATACGGTGCACGTTTGAGCATATTCAATCTACCACGAAGGTATGGAGCAAACACAGTAGGTGGGTCATTATCATTGTTCCCAGCACTGAGGAAGGAGCAGGGAGCAGATGAGCAGTGTGCGGCCACCACACAGCTAATAAAGGGGCTGAGCCAGCTTGAGATTCAGGCAGCTGATGCCAGAGCCCTCCCGGGTAGGGAGAAGACACACAGGTGCCCAGCCCACCCACTTGACACTGGAGTCAAGGACATCCGGCTTCTGGGGGAAAAGGAGCCCTAATATGCTGTTGCTGGGAATGAAAACTAGTACAGCTGTTGTGGAAGACGGCATGGAGATTCCTCAGTAATCTGGAAATACATCCACCACATGACCCAACCATCCAGCCATCCCACCCGTGGGAAATACCCAAATGAAATGAAATCAGCATGTGAAAGCATTATCTGTACCCCCATGTTTATTGCAGCTCAATTCACAATAGCTAAGATACGGAATCAACGCAGATGTCCATCAACTGATGACTGGATAAAGGAAACGTGGTGTGTGTGTGTGTGTGTGTGTGTGTGTTTGATATTTGATATTATATTTGTATTTGAGAGTATATATTTACTATTAAATAATACTCAGCTATTTTAAAAAAGCAATGAAATCTTTTGCAACAAAATGGATGCAACTAGAAACCATTATGCTTAGGGAGGTAAACCAGTCCCCAAAAGACAAATATCATATGTTTTGTCTGATATGTAGTAATTAATATACAACAAAAATGTAAAGGAATAAAATGGACATCTTGAGATTTGATTCATGTTTTAGCCCTTGTGTATATCCCTGTATAACTGTAGTCTTTCTACTTGTTGAATATTATGGCTAGTAGTGCATTAAACCTGGAATTACAGAGTAGACTAAAATTACGTTTTTGAAAAATTAGAAAAAGGGAAGGAAGGAGGGGAATTAAGGGAGGGAAAGAAGGAGGGAGGTGATTATGGTTATATTCTTAGAATTATACCTATGGAATACATGAAATTTGTTCCTTTTATATTAATACATTTTTTAAAAGACAGGCAAGAAAAAAGAACATCTTGATGCTCTGTGGTACAGTACTCACCACACTGAACTGTGATTCCTGCTTAATCTTCTGCCACTGTCATTACAAAGTACGCCCCAGGAAGGCAGGCTCAGGACTTGCTGTTCACTGCTGAATCTCATCTGGTTCCTAAAAAGGGAGCAGCCTGCTCACACGTTTGGATGCTTATTGTGGGACACAAGAGTGAGCAACTTCTCTCTCCTGGCAGGTTCAGGGGCTCCTCACATTCCTGCCTCCACCTGACCGCTCCATCACTGGACTCTGCATCATTGACTGTGCTTCCTCTTTGGAAACCAGTCCTAGTTTCCAAGATCCTGAATTTCTCCTCTTATTCTCCTTTAAGGATTTTCTACCTATCCTTGAGATACAGGATTTCTGCAAAGCTCTATCTAAACGTATATCCATTTCCAGGAGACTCACAGTTACAGCTCAAACACTCCTTCCTGCACGGTTCAGTGTCTCTAACCCCCATCTCTTCCTCAAGCCCTAGATCCAAACCTCAGTTTTTGTTCCCCCATTTAACTATCCTCACAAAGTCAACATGTCTAGAATTAATCTCCCCATTAACCCCACCCCACTGCTCTCAGTTTCTCCTCCAGTGATGCCAGTACTATTGAATGATGCCAACATTTTCTTAAACACTCAAGCTCAAAACACACTGGGGCCCCTCTAGTAGCATGCACCTGTCAATCTGCTCAGTGCAGCGTTTTCTACCTGAGCTCTCCTATTCTGACACCTGACATGCCCCTGTGGCAGATCACCATTGCCTCTTGCTTCATCAGACGTGTGATTGCCACTAACAGGTTTCTCCACCTCCAATTTTTCTCTGCTTGTTTTCTACCCTCACATTGCTATCTGCTTTATAATAAGCCAGAATCTTAGCTCTGAACATTTGTGGAGGAGTTTAGAGGCCAGATGAGCCTTACAGTGTGTTTGAAAAAGGAACAGGAGATAAGAAAATAAGGAATGCATGAGTGACTTCTTCAGGAAGGCAACGTTGAAAACGAGAGGTCAAAGACCAAGACGGTAGGGAGCTGTTTGATGAGGGTCAAAGACAGGGCATTGTGTGGACAAAATTACAGATTTGAATTGATCCTCAAATTGGAGCCTGTTTCATCATTAGTAGCTGAAAGAGGAGCTGGATGCAGAGAGGGGAGATGTGAGGAAAGCGATGGTGACTTGAATGACTACGGGAGAGACTATGATCTAGGCACTGGTGGGTGGGTCATCTTCAGAAGGGAGAACTGTGTTGGCTCTAGGCCCAGAGGCAAGGCAGAAAGGACCAGAGCCCTGCAGAGGAATTCTGGGGGGGGGGGGGGGAAGCGGAAGGATATCAGTCAGATGACTTCAAGAGAGATTCAATTTATCTGTGAAATGGTGGGAAGTGTGGGTAGAAACTAGGACTTGAGAAAAGTCGGGCATGGGACGGGGAAGTCCGGTTTAAGGAACCCACTAAGAAGTGAACATGACAATAATTCTGGTGGGATTTCTTTCCCTAACTTTTCAGCTTGACTTGGTGATACCACTATCATATTCCAGGCCAATCCTAATCATTTCATTCAATTACCAAACACTCCCAGAATGCTCATACTACACCAGGTTTGTGCTGAGCACTCGTAAACGGGCTAGGCTCTTGCCAAAATTTTCATGGGAAAAGAGCTGAAGAAAAAGGAAAACTAAAGCAGGGATTGTTTACGACATAAACACGCAGCTTGCCGTTTCCCACATATTAGGGAAACAGTTGGATTACAGATCAGGGTCTGCAGACTTCAAACAATACTACCAGGAAGTGAATGGAACCGGGACAAGGAAATTGCTATGACTGCACTCCATAAAATAAAGAAATGAATAAGAGCACAGTTTATCATGGAGAAACAATGGGAGCTGAGCTGATAAAATAACCACAGAAAACAGAAGAACAACGTGAAACTGCTGGAATGGGGTAGACCATTTTTATGTTGAAGATTCATGCCATTCTCCAGAACAGCACAGGCGTCTAAAATTAGAGGGAGGAAATGTCACTCCTGGCACCTTTCTGACTGTAACTCACTCGCTATGTGCGTGGGTGTGATGGCTTAGAGAGTAAAGGGTATATATATCGGCACCTTCAAAAGGACCACGTCTTGAGTGTCTCGTGTGCCCTTACTGGGCGATTATGAATGTAAGTGGCGGAAGGCGCAAAGCAGCGTCTGCCCAGGAGTTGAGTTTGTTTCTGAAATCAGGTAGGCTAAACTGTTTCTCCTGACAGATAATCAGCATTTCATGGAGTCGGCTTCCGTACCCATGGTGAGTGGGCTGACTCAGGAACCACGGCTGTGTCACCAGCCTCCTTCTCCCGCTCCCTCCAATGGAGCGGTTTTGTGAGAGGTTGAAGAGGTGACCTTCAAGAGAACTGCCAACAAGGCAGTCTCTCACTGGAGCTCTCTTTCCCCATCCCTCTCCTCACCAGATACCCAGGAACCTCCCACATCCTCCTCGCCCCCTAATCAAACCATCCTCCCAGGTGATCTGTTTACATTAAGCCATGCAGGGCAGGACCTCCGAATACCGAGCAAGATTAGTGGAGCCTGTCCGTTGGCAGGGGTGCTGACGCCTTCTCGAGATAGACTCTTGTCCCTGCCCACCTAAGGGCTCTTAGGCCCAGCATAGCATGGCTGCTTGCAGCCACCTTCAAGATCATGTCTCTGGCCAGTGCTGTGGTGCAGTGGGGCAGCAGGTTAAGCTGGCATCCCCTATCAGAGTGCCTGGTTCCAGTCCTGATCGGTCCACTTCCCACCAAGCTTCCTGCTAAAGTGCCTGGGAAAGCAGCAGAAATGGCCCAGGTACTTGGGTCCCTGTCACCCACATGGGAGGCCAGGATGGAGCTCCCAGTTCCTAGCTTCACTGGCTTTAGCCTGGCACAGCCCCAGCTATTGCAGCCACTTGGGGGTGAACCAGCAAACCAGCAGATGGAAGATCTCTCTCTCTCTCTCTCTCTCTCTCTCTCTCTCTCTCTCTCCTTCTCCCTGTTACTCTGCCTCTCAAGTAAATAAGTTTTTACAAATAGAAAACCATGTGCTATTTTTTTCCCAACAGCCTCTAGAACAAAGCTTCTTACCTTTAAAGAGTGATTTGTTAAATTAGTTACTTGAGAGGCAGAGATACAGAGAAAACGACAAAGAGATACAGAAAGAAAGGGAGAGAGATGGACAGAGCTCCTATCCCCTAGCTCGCTCACCATATACCAGCAGAAGCTGGAGCCTGGGGAGGCCAAAGAAGGGAGCCAATAACTCAGTGCAGGTCTCCCGCTGGGGTGGCAGGGACCCGACTATGTAAGCCATCACCACTGCCTCCCAGAGTCTGCATTAACAGGAAGCTGGAGTCAGGAGTTGGAGCCAGGACTCAAACCCACGCACTCCAATTCAGGATGTAGACATCTTAATGCTAGGCTGCATGCCTGCTGCCAAGACTGGTTTTGACTTCTGGAATAACTAAGAGTCATTCTGAACCCAGTCTGCTGAGTCAGTTGGAGAGTGGCTTTTCGGGTCCAAGATGAGCTCATGGAAACTCCCTTGTGGGTGAAGGCGCCTGCGAGTTAGAAGGCTGTCAGGCATGAAGACCCCTCCTTGTAGCACTGTTGCTGTCCTGGTCATGAGTGTCATGGCAGCAGCCCAAAGCGTGATTAACGGTGATGGTGGTATTAAACTGGGAGCCCACAGCCCCCCATCTCCAGAATCCACAGTATCCTGGGAATTGGACAGCAGGTGAGGATCTAGTGCCAAGGACGCTTATACTGCTCACAAGCTTTGGGTCACCAGCCCTGGGGTTGCCTCTGCTTCTCCACTCAAGGGGACTCACTCTCACTGCACCTGCTATTGCCCTCCCCTTGTTCTTGGTGATAGCCCTACGCCCTCAAGGCCAGGTGCTCCTGGGTGAGACAGCACTGTCTCATTCTCTTTCGTTGTTCCTCAGAGAAATCTTAGTTCTTTTATCCACCTTAGGTACTGGGTTGTGCTGAAGGACATCAGCAAAGGTAGAAACTTATGCCCCACCCTATAGCCACTGCATTTTTAACAAGCCGGGGTGGGGGTTGGGTTATGCAAATTAACATAGAATAAACATGCTTCAAAACTTAGTATTTAAATTAGCATGCATCAAAATCACCAGGGAATTTTGTTTAAAAACAGAACTGAACTCAGTATACATAGCTGGGCCCCACCTGACTCAGTAGTGAGGCCCAAAAATGAATATGACTCCCTTTGATTTAGTTCACTCTGCTGAAGGCGTTTGGTAGATTTTCTAGAGCCTCTGGGCTTGAAATGGAGTTTCTGGCTCCCATGAATTCAGGGACCAGCAACACCAGTTGGAGGCACTTCTTTTTCCCTGGGCAAACTCTTGCCTCGGGGTGAATTTTCCCATTTCACTCAGCAACCCACACCCTTGAAGATGCCTAAGGTCCTGCTCGCCCCTGGGCAGGAGGGCCCCAAAAGCCCACCCCTCATTTTTCATTTCTCCTCGTGTTCACATGACACACACATGTGGCTCTGTGGGCAGCCTTGATGTGCCAGAGTGAAGCTCAGCCCTTCCCATCTCCTGAAATTATACCTATGAAATACATAAAATCTATTCTTTTTATATTAATAAATGTTTTACCCTCCCAAACAAACAGCCTGTCTCACTTAACTTCAGGGACTATTTGACCTTGGGAGAAGAAATCTCCATGCCATCAGTGTCAAAGAAACAAACCAACGCGGTCTTTAAGATTTTTAAAAATGTACAGCTTTTCCAGTTGTACTTTTGTTGGTGTTTGTGTTACTATTTCCCATCAGGCTCGATTTCACTGCCAGATACCACTGTCCTTAAAATAATTGGCAGCAATTGAAAAGCGAGGATGACAACCGTGTGACCAAAGTGGCTGTGAAGATGTTGAAGTCGGATGCAACAAAGATCTCTCCAGTCTGACTTCAGAAATGATGACATGGGGCTGGCACTGTGGCTTAGTGGGTAAAGCCGCATCCTGCAATGCAGGCATTTCATAAGGGCACCAGTTTGATTCCCCCTGCTGCCTCACTTCCAATCCAGCTCTCTGTAACACACTTGGGAAAGCAGCAAAGGATAGCACAGAGCTTGGGCCCCCACAGCCATGTGGGAGATGTGGATGAAATTCCTGGCTCCTGGCTTCGGCCTGGCCCAGCCCTGGTTGCTGCAGACATTTGTTTGGGAAGTGAAGAAACAACAGATGGAACATCTCTCTGCATCTCTCCCCATCCCCCAATTCTAACTCCACCTTTCAAATAAATAAAAATAAATCTTAAAAAAACAAGATGCTGAGACTTGACATTAGATTTAGCAACAAGGAGTGTAAAGATTGATTAGTGATGTCTGCCATGGGAAGAAGAATGGGTGAAGTGTAAGTAGGCTTCTGCCATGGCTGGTTTTCCAACATACCTGGTGTTGATGTTTTCAAAGGGATTTCTTTTTTTTTTTTTTTCTTATTTATTTATTTGACAGGCAGAGCTACAGACAGTGAGAGGGAGAGTCAGAGAGAAAGGTCTTCCATTCCCCAACGGCCCTTGTGGCCGGCGCGCTGCAGCTGTCGCACCACGCCGATCCCAAGCCAGGAGCCAGGTGCTTCTCCTGGTCTCCCATGCAGGTGCAGGGCCCAAGGACCAGGGCCATCCTCCACTGCACTCCCAGGCCAGAGCAGAGAGCTGGACTGGAAGAGGAGCAACTGGGATAGAATCCGGTGCCCCAACCAGGACCAGAAACCGGGGTTCCGGTGCCGCAGGCGGAGGATCAGCCTATTGAGCCGTGGCGCTGGCCTCAAAGGTATTTCCACCTAAAGCTATAGGATGCATGCACATGAAAGGAAACTGGGCCTTTTGGGAAATGTGATCATTCTGTAGTCCCTAAAATCCTAGATCAGACATGAGTGTCTTACTCCCGCCCCCGGTTGGAAACACGTCTGCCAGCGTCCACAGCAGACAGTTCCTTGTACGCCCACTCACCACACCTTCTCCCGTGGGAACAAGGAGTGCCTTTCTGCTCCTCAGCCTGGGCCGTGTTAATATTTAAGGAAGTCCACAGAGGCATTTGAGACCCCTACAAGGAGGCTGTAGTAAATTATCACTCACATATAAAGTAAATCTAGACAGCAGTTTTCAACCAAGGGGATTTCTCTCCGCACTCCCCAAAGAACATTGGGCAATGTCTGGAAACGACTCTGGTCCTGACTGCCAGGAGAAAGGTAGGGTTACGGCTTCTGACGCAGAAGACTGTCCCACACTGCAGAGGTTGACCCCACAAAGAACTTCTGCACCCAGGATGCGAATAGTTCTGAGGTCAGGAAATGCAGACGTGAGAGGCAGAAATTCAGGCCTCTAAATAATAATCTAACCAACGATAAGTCCATGATTTGTAATTCTCCCAGAGAGAGGAAGGTGAACTCAATTCCTGCCTCTGATCCGCAGAAAGTGCTCCCTCTGTATACGATGTCTTTAGCGAATTAAGAGAAACTGTGCTTGTAAACTTCTAGAGCCCTTGTTATTTCTGCAAAACCAGACAGAGGAGAGAGGACTTACAACTTATAAGGCAGGCAGGATACCTGCAGCCCCAGCTAATCTGTTTCAGAGATGTGGCTGGGAGGAAAGCTGGCCTTTCCCCTCCATACAAAGAATCAGACTACACAAAGCTCTCCAGGTGGCCCCTGCCTACTTGGGTAAATGACAATTGTAGTTTTTTTCTTTCTCTATCTTTAAGAGCAAAATATTTTAGTGACTTCTGATGATTTCACCTGTAAAAGAATGAGTCTGCCTAGAATACTACAGTCTTAGAGAACAGATTAAAACTCCGGTTCACTTAAGGTATCAGGGGACATAAAAAGACGTGTAGGATTTTTCTCTTTCCTGACCCAATAATGAGCAAAATCAGCTCCAACACCAGACTTTTAAAACATTTTAAATTGCAGTGTTTTACAGTAATAGGTCTGTGGCTTTGCGAGGCAAATGCAAAAGTTACAACCATCAAGCAGATCCCAGAGGGAAGAGTCTGGTCATGTAAGTGCTGATTTGGGGAAATCTTATTCTGTAGAATCAAAGATCCCAATAGAAGCTGGGTTTTCTCAACCCTTCATTCCTCTAAGAGGCATAATTGGATCTTACGCCGTTAACTGAGAAGGACCTTTGGAGAAAACAAAAACCAAGGTTCTCTTAGATCTTCACAAACAGCAAAAACTCAGCTTTCAACTCTAGCCAAATGCCATTTCCATGAGTTCCTTCCAATATATTCTGTAGTCACAAACGCTGTAGCCTTGATATTACATGTGGTCCTGAAAGTTCAAAATTACAAACCATGACTCCAGGACTTGTAATCCTGGAGACAGACTGTGACTAACACATGGCATGTGATACGTATGTGCTGTAAAATGCCCCTAATGATAAGGCTGAGCTGCGTGGGATTTGATCAAAGCCCCTGCCGAAAGGTTTGTGAAAGGCGGGATGGGCCAGAAGTGGTTATTCCCTCCGAGTAGACGGGATAACCACCTAAGCAGGGATGCTGATTATACAATTGCAAGAGGCTTGTATGTTTCCTGCTTAAAACCTCCCGTTTTTAAAGGAATTTGGGACTGTGTTAGGCTCCAAAATAATGCCCTCCTTGGAGAATTCACACCACATCCTCAAAGAGAGGATCACAACTACGATTGTATGACAGTCAGGTCACGTTATCTCAAACAGGGCACTTCAGGACAGCGATAACAGCAATCCGTGCTATCATCCCGCCTGGAGCTCTCACCTCCTCCTGGTGACTATTTCTGGGGATCTCAAGTTCATTCCACTTTTTTCTCTATCTCTCTTATGATAAATCTCACGGCAACATTCCAGCCTCACTTTATTAGTATTATTTATTTTTTTGCACAACCGCTCTGTGGTTTGTTTTGTTTTGTTTTCCTCACCATCCCTTCCCACCAGGCCTTTCTCAGCATATCATCATCAAGCCCTCCCTCTGGTTCTTGGAGATGCCAGGGCGAGGTTGCCTTTGGCTCTGACTGTGGCTGGTGACAAAGTGGAAGTGTCTTTCCAAGCTGGATCATGACACACCTAAGCATTAAGAGACATCTCGATGGTGCAAGTGGATTTGAGTTTGGCTTTGAAAATGTGGTCTGATGGGTACGGCAGAGAAGAAAAGACATTTTTGCCGCATGAAGGAATCTGAACAAAAATTTGGAGGCGAAAACGTCAAGGCGTTTCTAGCAAATAGTTTGTTCGAAACCAAAGCCAGCAAGCGGGAAGCAAAGGTCAGCAGCCCTCTGAATGCGATGCTGGAAAAGGTTTTGTTTTGTTTTGTCCAACTGGCCAGAGCAGTTATTAGCATTGTGGGGTCAGAGTGGTTGTGTGATCAAAGTGTCTCAGGAAAATTAATTAGAGGGTGTTATGGGTTGAGGTTGAATTCGGGTGGAAAAAAGTCGAAGAAAAAAGAATAATCAGGAGGTATTAGTGATCAGGTGATAAAGGCTGAACTTGGGCTATAAGAGATGGAAGCAGGGAAGGAGACAGGAAGGGAGGGTCAGCACAAATCCATAACACAAATCAGCAAGCACAAATCAGATACATAATCCCTTATATCAGGGGATGAGGGAGAATCAGAGACGATGGGGGAAGGGATGAGCTAGGAGCCAAACTGCCTCTGGGACTCTCCAGCGTCCATTCCATTGCCTTCCTGTTCCAGAATGTGTGATGTCTCTGTCCTGCTTACAACCCCACAAGCACCACAACAGGCCCTGTGCACGGTCCACCTCCACCTGAGCCCTCAGCCACAGGCAAGCTGATGCTTCCTGCTGCTGGACGCGTCCCAGCCCTGGCTGAACCTTGCCCCAGTGTTCCACTCCCGTTAAATCTGATCCAATCAAACACCGTCCGCCCCTGTTTCTAGAGAACGCAGCCCTGTGTTCTAGAGCAATGACGAAGTCCCCTCTTTCTCAGCTCTCCTATTCTCAGCCCTTGAAGGCAGCTTAGTGGATGTGGCAGGGAAGCTACTTGACTTTTGGGGACCCTCTCACTTTGTGTCTAGATGATTTGGGTCAGTTTAGTTCAACTTGAAGGGCTTCTTTATCTCCATATAAAAACCAGGGCTAACAATAATGACGACGCAGGGCTGCTCCATAAACAAGACAGTATATGCACGCACAGAAACACTGTGGAATGGTTACACATTCAGTGGTAAAAGATGAGAACGTTGTCATTACTGTGACACAGAAAACTCAAACGTCGACATCATAACTTGACTGCACCTAAGAAGCCCCTTAAATGCGAGTCTTCTTGTTCTCCAGTCCGTTCTGTGAAGATGCGAACACACACTACGGATCAGTAGCTCAAACATCATCTGACACTGCTTAGAGCCCCAAACTCCTCCAGTCACGAGCATACCCATGAATCAGGAGTTCTTTTTTTATCTCCTTATCCATTTAATAAGGAGAATTTTAAAGGAGTGCTATGTCATAACTCTTTTAAAACAATTAAATTTGTATTGAGCCATTGAGTAAGTCATAAAAATGGCAGCGGCTGCCACTGTGGCATATTGAGTAAAGCCGCCACCTGCAGTGCTGGCATCGCATATGGGTGCCAGTTCTAGTCCCGGCTACACTTCTTCCGATCCAGCTCTCTGCTATGGCCTGGGAAAGCAGTAGAAGATGGCCCAAGTCCTTGGGCCCCTGCACGCACGTGAGAGACCCAGAAGAAACTCCGGGCTCTTGGCTTTGGATCAGTGTAGTTCTGGCCATTGTGGCCATCTGAGGAGTGAACCAGCAGATGGAAGACCTCTCTCTCTGTCTCTGCCTCTGCCTCTCTGTAACTCTGCCTTTCAAACAAATAAATAAATCTTTAATTAATTAATTATTAAATTTTTTAAATGGCAACCTTTGAATCTACTATTTCAAAACAATAGAGGGTTATTTTGGTGTTACGTTTGTTTAATTAACTACCTTGTTTCTCAAACCCCAGATTGTATCATTTGTATCATTTTGCAGTACAGGCAGCCCATTTACAAATGGGCCCATTTCTGAGAATAGATCTTAACATAAACACAAACCCTTCCCAGAAATCAGGGCTTGAACAAGAAAACCAAGGCTGTGTGGTAGAATATCTCCAGCCACTCAGCTGCAGCTCCTCCCTTTATGCCAGCTTGGGGGGGAGGCAGCCTCAGAGGTCCAGAGACCAGGCTTCTCAGTCCCCTTCTGAGGAAAGTGCAGACAGCTCAAGAAGGCTACTTTTTTTTTTTTTTTTTTTTTTTTTTTTTTTTGACAGGCAAAGTGGACAGTGAGAGAGAGAGACAGAGAGAAAGGTCTTCCTTTGCCATTGGTTCACCCTCCAATGGCCGCTGCGGCCGGTGCACTGTGGCCGGCTCACCGCGCTGATCTGATGGCAGGAGCCAGGTGCTTCTCCTGGTCTCCCATGGGGTGCAGGGCCCAAGCACTTGGGTCATCCTCCTCTGCACTCCCTGGCCACAGCAGAGAGCTGGCCTGGAAGGGGGGCAACCAGGACAGAATCTGGCGCCCCGACCTACTTTTTATCATTGATTTACACAGACAGTGCCCGTCAAAGCGCCCCCTGGGGAGGGGCTGTGTGAGCATCCTTAGCAGCTCTGCGGGAGAACTTCCGGTTTGCTCTGGTCTTTAGAAGCCCCTTTGCAGGGTAGTCCCAGGAAATGTAGCGCCCCGCCCTGGCCACCGCTGGAAAGCTCACTTCCTCCGCTGAGCTCCCGGCTTTTGATCGCCCTCCTCTCCAGCTGGTTCACAGCCTGTGCAAGCACAAACTCAAGAGAGCTTCAGCGGCTCTTGAATCCCTTAGCCCTCAGGAAGTGTGCCTTTTTTTCTCATTCTCCATCCCTGGGGCAGCTGGTATGATAATTGGATTCTGAAGAGAAGTGGGTGATAGCTACAATGCATGCCCATTTTTATTACTGCTTAAATTTTGAATCAAAGGTTTAGCATTTCAGAGAAACAGTGTGGTCTATTAGCACCCAACCTGAATTTTCATCGTGTAGTTGAACTGCTTTATGTGAGGCAACTCTGGTCGGTTTTCAAGCCCAGCCAGGGGTCGGTGACAAGTTTCAGTCGCCCCCTTCAGCCCTGGTCTACAGACACCTGTTACCATGATTACTGGGAGCCGATTCATCTTTTCAGAACCAGAAAGGTCTCGGAGGACTCCGCCCTGCCAGGAAGGCAGTGAATTTTCACAGACAGAATGCTGAGGAAGAAGCAAGCAAGGAACAAGGAGAGGATGGGGAAATTAAAAACTACTTTCCTTGTAAGAATTAAAGCAGGAGGCACCTCCTGGCCCATCTGCGGCTCCAGTTTTCATCTCTGTCTCTCCTCACTTCTCAGAGGGTCAGATAAACAACTTGGTTTTGGCCTTGGTGGTATTTTACTTTAGTGTGAGTGACTCCATTTTGGCTTGGTCTGTTGAACTAGTGCAGGAGCTCAGTCAAAATCAATGGCCTCCTATAAACTTTATCTAACCATATTTTTCCATTTCGTACACTAGGAAATTTGGAAAGCACATTATTCCAACTCTCAGAAATAACTACTGTTAACATATGAGTATAATTTAGTCTTATTTATTTGCATTTCCTACATGCTTGAGATTATACTTTATATATAATTTGATATCCTACTTTTGCTTTGCTTAAAAATCATCAGGTCATTAAACACTTCTCACAAACATTTTAGTGGTTACATAAAATTTCTTCATCTGCATGTACCTGATGTTAATTATCCAAGTGAACATTTGGGTTATCTCGCACTTATAATGAATGCTGTCATAAATATCCCTATTCACAAATCTCTAGCTGCATTTCTAAGTGTTTCCCTAGGACAGCATCATAGAAATGCAACTTCATCATCAAAGGATCTTGGATTTAAAGGGATTTTTCCTTCCACATTTTAAAATCTAAATGGCTTTGAAGTTTAATAAAATGTAGTATTTCCTAACTTTGCAGGCAAATCTGCAGCCCTGCCAGCGTGATCTGTAAGCACAGGGCACCTAGGGTGCAGATCTAATGTCCTCCTTAGACCTCAGGGAAGATCCAGACGCTGGGCGCCTCTCTGCAGGCTCAGGTTCTCTCTCCCTTTGGCGGTCCGTTTCACACGGTTGTTTACAATTCTCAAAGACACAAACTCAGAAAAAAATTTAACATTTGAACATTTTTGGGAATATGGAAAAAACAGAAAATGGCCATCTTTGAGGAGATGAACAGAGGAGGGCAGACAGATGAGAATTTCACTTTAATCCCATGTCTTCCTGTATTTGAACTTTCCATCTAAGTGTATGAATTATGTTTTTTAAATGCCAACGAGGGTGATCTTCCTGATACGAGTACAAGTTTCCTGTTATTTTTTCTTTTATGTTTAAATAAAAATTTCTAAAAACGATCTATTATGTTATTCATCATGAAAAGTACTTACAGAAAAAGTCAGCAAAAAGTTAAACTGATGGCAATTAAAATTGTACATGGTAAAAAACACTCTTAGATTTTTTGATGAAAAAAATCTTAATTAGATTAGAATTTAAAAAGTTTTCTGAGCTTTTTATTTATGTATGTATTATTTAGTTATTTGTTTTTTGGAAGGCAAAGTGACAAAGAAAAACAGAGACAGACAGACAGATATCTTCTATCCACTAGTAAACTCTCCAAATGTCTGAAACAGCCAGGGCTGGGCCATGCTGAAGCCAGAAGCCAAAAACTCAATTCAGGTCACTTACGAGAGTGACAGAGACTCAACTGCTTGAGCCATTACAGTTGCCTCCTTGTGTGCTCAGTAGCAGGAAGCTGGAACTGGGGGCGGAGTTAGAACTTGAATCCAAGTACTCTGATATGGGATGCTGGTATCCTAACAGGCACCTTAATTACTGTACCAAAAGCCCACCCACAATGTGCAAACCTTGTCAGGGGAAATCTGCACTTAACTGGACAACTGACCAAGGAATAAAACCTACAGTGTATAACCGGTAAAACTTTCATTTTTTTATACCTGATGTGGCTGCTCATTTTCATATATATATATATATATATATTAGCTCTTACATTTCTTCTTTAAAAAATTCTTCGGGTTTTTTCTTATTGATTTGCCTAATTTCTTTTTATTATTAATCTGTTAAGAATTCATCTGAAATATTTATTGTATTTTCTTGCCAGCTTATTACATATTAAAAGGATTCTTTTGCTTAGTGCAGCATTGTCACAGCTATTCCTGTTATTTCAGCCGCAGTCATTCACTCATTTACAAACAATTCAGCATATTTGTTGGCATTCAGTACATCCCATACAGACATGTGATATTTATGAGGAGTGGACATCTGACTCTCATTCAAGTTTGGACACAGTATATTTCTCAAACATACTGGAACATCGCGTGGATTCATTTCCTAGGACTGCCAAAACAAAGTACCACAACCTGGTCCTGTTTTCCCACAGGTCTAGGGGCAGGTGACCAAATCCAGGGGTCAGCAGGGTTGGCTCCTCCTGAGAGCTGCCTCCCAGGTTCTGGGAAGAGTAGCAATCCTTCGCATTCCTCAACACTTAGATGTACCACCCCAAAGTCTGCCTCCATCTTCACACAGGTGTTCTTTGTGTGTGCGTCTCTGTGTCCCAGTTCCCTTGGTGTAAGGACACCAGATGTATTGGACTAAGATCTAACTTCATGGTCTATTTCCAAATAAGGTCACTTCCTGAGGTATTGGGGAGTAAGATTTCAACATCTCTCGTGCAGGGGACACAGTTCAACCCATAACAAGTTAACCTAGGCTTGGTTGGACTGGTCATGGCTTTTTAGAGCAAACAAGAGACTCCTCTTTAGTTATCCTTTACAGAAAGAAAAAAGACAATAGGGAACTCTCAAAATCTCCAAAAGGGCCAAGAACCAACCTTGCATATCATACATCCAATACTAATGTAGTAGAAAATTACCTAGTGGCAGGGCTATACCCTACACGGTCAGACTGGATCATCAGAAAAGAATCCTCCCCACACACACTTGGATTAATGCTCTGTTCTCATTGTCTTCAAATCTGAATGATTTTTTCTTTCAGTGTGTGCTTTGTTTCTGAAGTCTGCATAGAATGTGTGTGTGCAGTGAAGATAAGCAAGACTCACTTGGTCTCCATTCTTAGCTGCCTCATTTGCATGTCGCATTCCAAAGCCATCAGAAAACAGCGTCCTGGTGGGCCCCTGAGCCTGATTCCGCAGGGAGACTCAAGGCCAATACCAGGTGTGTGTCATTTCCATGATGAGTAAGCCCAGGCCATGTGTTCCATTCCATCGAGAACTGGCTTCCAATACAGAATGAAGGCACGAACAAAGAAGGAACTTTGTCACACCATTTTTTGCTTCTCTGTGCAAGTCAGCTACTCACACTGAAACATGATGGCCTGGGCGGCGCCATGGCTCACTTGGCTAATCCTCTGCCTGCAGTGCCGGCAACCCATATGGGCACTGGGTTCTAGTCCAGGTTGCTCCTCTTCCAGGCCAGCTGTCTGCTGTGGCCCGGGGAAGACAGTGGAGGATGGCCCAGGTGCTTGGGCCCCTGTACCAACATGGGAGACCAGGAAGAAGCTCCTGGCTCTGGCTTCAGATTGGTTCAGTGCCGGCCATGGCGGCCATTGGGGGGTGAACCAATGGAAGGAAGACCTTTCTCTCTGTCTCTCTCTCACTGTCTAACTCTATCTGTCAAATAAATAAATTAAAAAAAAAAAAAAAAAAAAAAAAAAAAAAACCATGATGGCCTGGAAAGGAAGAGACAGAGAGGATAATCCGTACCGATTGGTGTTTTCTTACTCATCACTGCAGAAGGCAGAGAGTTTTGGAAGAAAGCACACATAGCAAGAAGTGAAACAAAACACAGTTGAGTTAGTCCTGTGCCGCATTTTCACTGTTGTAGCAAGAACAAAATACACATGCATGTACTGAACTACAAATCACAAATTCTATAATTCTGATGATACCGCACACATGTTAAAAGCTTATGTTTACATTTAAAACTGTCGTTGTATGCTAAAATTCACACTAATATTTTAATGGTTTAATTTTTCTTTACCTGGAAGGCTAATAACAGAAAATTTAAAAATCATGGCAACTTGAGAGATCATAGAGAAAAGAGAAAGGCTTTCCATTTTAAAATTATTTAAAAATTTTTTATTTAAGGCATTCAAACTCCATGTATTTCATGTACACAAATTTAGGGAAATAATGATTCTCCCCACTGTATGCTCCCTCCCATCCTCACTCCCACCCTTCTTCCTCCCTCTCCTATTCCCATTCTTATTTTTCATGAAGGTCTATTTTCAGGTAACTTAGTATTCGTAAGATTAACCCTACACTAAGAGTTCAACAAATAGTATGAAGAAAAAAAATCTGTTCCTCAACAGTCAAGATAAGGGCTGTTCAAAATCATCACATCTCAATGTGTCAATTTCATTCCTATAGATTACCTTTTAGGTCCTCTATTAGCTACCACAGATCAGAGAGAACGTATAGTATTTGTCTTTTGGGGACTGGGTTATTTCACTAAGTATAATGTTTTCCAGTTGCATTCATTTTGTGCAAATGACAGGATTTCATTTTTTTTAACCACTGTGTAGTATTCCATGATGTACATATACCATAATTTCTTTATCTTATCTAGTCTTCAGATGATGGACCGCTGAGTTGATTTCATATCTTACCTATTGTGAATTGAGCTGCATTAATACTTTAACTGGACTTTTTCTCCTGCATGTTAAACAAGGATCCCACATACTTACTTTTCTCCTGGACCTCACGAGCTACACAGCCTGTCTGGTGGGAAAGCCCAACCTCCCAGCAACTGTCCCAACAGAGATACTCCACTGGCACAACCAGACCTTGGCACTAATGACAGAAGATGGCTTGCTAGCTATTCCAGCACAGGTGCGCTGGCCAGAACACTTAGTAGCTTCTTACATTTTAATTATCTGGCAGTTCTGGGGCTCCGAAGTCCAACCTGGTCTCCCTGGGTTACAGTGAGGGTATCAGCAGGTGCCCAGTGTGCCTCCCTGGAGGCTTTTGTGGAATCAGTTTCTCCTTGCCCCTCCCGGCCTCCAGAGGCCACTTGCATTGCTCAGATCCTGGCCTCTCCCTCCATCTCCAAAGCCAGAGACAGCAGGTGGAGTCCCTCCCTCCCCGTTTGTATCTCCCCCTCCTTCTGTCTCTTCTCTCCAGCCAGCCAGGAAAGATTCTGTGATTTTGCGGACCCACTTGGTGAGACTGGGCCAACACTGGTAATCCAGAGTGATGGCTGCCACCTTGGCATCTAGAAGACCTGACTTCCACACCTGCACACCTCTAAGATGTCCTGGAAGGGAAATGCCTGGGGGCTGGGAACAGGTGAGGCCCACGGCAGGCCAAGGCCAAGCAGGAGCTGTAATAGCTGCCGAGTAAGACGACAGGTGGGCTCTGTGGCCATGTGTCATCTGGTGGGTGACAACCCCAGAGAAACGAGTCCTAGAGGTGGCTCACACCAAGGCAGCATCCAAGGAGGCGACAGGAGAACAGGTTAAAAGCCACACCACCTGTCAGCTCTGTGCTGTTTCTCCTGGTTCCTCACGATGACCTTAACAGGACTGGAATTGCAATCACTTGCCTTACTCTAAATTCAGCAATTAACTTTGTTGTCTACTATCTTTGGATAGACTGTTCTTTTGCTTTGTTAAATACCCACAATAATCATGCCAGAGAGAGATTAAGACACTCTAGAAAAACCTAAAATTCACATAGAGCTTTTGACTTCTTTAAGTCAAAATGTAGTTTCTAAATCTGGTTATTATTTAGCGAGCTATTAAATTTGGTTGTTATTTTTATGAAGTTTAAATTGCTGTAGTTGTGATTTAGGCTAAAAGCCTAAAACTTAATTAACTCTGCCATGATACAGCGAAGGCCATGACCATGTATTAAAGAAATAAAAAAGACGAGGGAAAAACTTATGCCTATGTCAATAGTAATAGCATTTTTATACTGCTGATTTCTGAGTAAGCAAAGCACTAGAATCAGAGAGTATACCCAGTTTTAGTTTGCACATAATTTTTGAAGAGACACAATATTTTCACCTAGAAAAATGCAACAATTTAAAAATAAAATGATTATAAATGCTTTCATAAAAATCTAACTTTTAAACAAGCTAGATGTGCTGCGCATACTGAAAAGTTAAAAGAGCAAGTCCTTTTTAGGGAAGCTGGAGACAGGAGAAAGATGGAGACAGCTGGATGGCGTGGTGAATTTGGTTTGCTGTTCAGTAAACAAACATGGGAAATAAAATATCAGGATTAAGAAAGAAAAGAATGGAAGGAAGCCATTGCAATATCCCCAGGCCACTGGAAATTATAGGAAGTGAAATTTATTTACATGTACAGACAGATTCTATTCTGTGGTCCAATCAGTAAGTCATTGCAAATCCTTGAATTATCCTGAGGGGAAAAAAAGATGCTTTCTCATCCTGCTTCAGTTGAAAGAAACCCTGCTCTTGGCCTCCCTGTAGTCTCTGACCGCCTGAACTAACTCTGGAGAGAAGACGGCCAGCTGGTACTGTGAGGGTGGCAGGAACATGGATGCGGGGGTCTCTCCAGCCTGCAGGGTCTTCCGAAGCAGGCTCTGGCCAGATGCTGCATCGCTAGCACCCGTCCCAGCTCTTCATCAGCAATCACACCAGCAGACCTAACTAGGACAGCGACGGAGCAGCTTCCTGGGGATACCCCCAGGAAAGGGCTGCAGATCAAAGGAGAGAATGAGGTACATGGAATCCAAGTTCTTCCTTGCGGACACACGTGGGTGATATCCAAAGATGAAACCTGCCAGCCAGTAGGGCAGCCCCTCCACATGGCCTGCTCCGTCAGCAACCCCCTCCCCGGCCCCACAGGGACCCTCTCTGGCTGGGATATTTTCTGATGATTTCTTTTTTCAAACTGACCTTTCTGGCTCTCTTCTCTCAGAGATCTCCTCTCTGCTGTCTTTTCCAGGAAACACTTGGGCCACCGTCTAGAAGATGGTCTCTCCAGCAGGCCGTAAACACTGCACCAGCATCAGGATTTGGGGACAGCATGGCAGGCCAGGAACAGGCAACTGTCATCAGATGCCCCTTCCCACGCTCCTCAGGTCATATTATCTGGTGATAATAATAATAATAATACAGGGTGTCTCCCACTTGACCACAGAGGATGCAGGCCTTAATCCAGCAGAACCTAAGACAGGGTGGGAGGGAACAGGAGGAAACATCTCCTCCTTCCTACAAAGAAACAGGTCCACGACTTTGATGCAGGCCTGTGAGATGTGCCTATTCAGGTCAAACTGAGAACCACTGCTGAAAGTCTGCCATAAGTCAGGGGGAGGAGAGGTGAAAATGTCTTGGGAGGAGATCCTGGTGCCCAGGGTGCTGACGGCTAAAGGGAACACTAAAGGCCAGCGCGGGAGGATGTGGGTCACGTGCTGTGCAAAGGGTCTTCCCAAGGCTCATGGCCAATGCTTCTGATCTTTAAGTGCCCTATTCCCACAAACTTCTGAAATGCTCTTGTACTGGGAAAAGTAGGTAACACCGTATGCCCAGATCATAGACGCGATCAAATCAAAGACGAGATGATGAGAGTTTGGGGCCAGCTGATGAAGACTTGCATGTGATACAAGTTGATGGCAGAACAGTTCCTTGTGGACCTGGAAGAGACCCCACCACCACCACCACTCCCTTTTGTAGCCAAGGAGCTTGCAAGGCCAAGCCACACTGCTCCCGAGCCACAGGAGTGGCCTTCAAATTCACACCGTGTGGCTCTATCCTGTTCCTCTGTTCCCATGAATCTATATCCTATCTCCCTGAGGATGTGGGCCTCTAGTCTGGTCACTCCTAGGAGTAAAATTCCTTCTTTCTCTACATATCTCTTAAGCATTGAATTGTGTCTCCCAAAAAGATATGCTGAAGTCCTCACCCCGGCAGCTGTGAATGTGGCATGTTTGGGAAATATATACTACTTTAATGTATTATTTGTCCTTGTATTAATAACTTAGATATTCCATACTTGAACAGTGTGGGCTTTTTCTCTCATAAAACTGGTGTTGTTAGGGGCCAGCACTGTGGCTTAGTGGGTAAAGCCATCACTTGTAGTGCTGGCATCCCAAATGGGTGCCTGTTTGAGTTCTGGCTGCTCCGCTTCTGATCCAGTTCTCTGCTGTGGCCTGGGAAAGCAGTAGAAGATGGCCCAAGTCCTTGGGCCCCTGCACCCATGTGGGAGACCCGGAGGAAGCCCCTGGCTCCTGGCTTCAGTTCCACTCAGCTCGGCCATTGCAGCCAATTAGGGAGTGAACCAGCAGATGGAAGACCTCTCTCTCTCTCTGCTTATCCTCTCTCTGTATAATTCTGACTTTCAAATAAATAAATAAATCTTTAAAAAAAAAAAACCTGGTATCATTATAAGTCAAGGAGATACAGCACAGAGCACCCAGACAGGACAAGGCCATGTTAAGATACAGACACCTATGTGATGGCAGACACAAAGACTGGAGTGACGCGGCTGTAAACCAAGCAACCTCCAGGACTGCCCACAACACTGGAAGTGAGTGAGGCATGGCCCTGCAGACGCCTTCACTTTAAACCCCTCACCTCCAACACTGGGAGGTGTGTGCTGTCTGAAGCCAGTTTGTCGTGGTTTGTTACAGGGGTTCTGAGATGGAGGCCATGTCCAAAGCAATTCTAGAACAAAAGGAAGACTCTCGAGGATCTGGTCTAGTCCAAGAAGAGAATGTGTAGAGACTCTGTGTGAAGGGGCAGGCTCCCCTACCTTCAGGAAATTTAAATCATAGAGTCTCCCTGCCTTGCACAAGGGCCGGCGCCTCACACCCTGCCTTCCCCTGCACCGCCAGCTCAGAACGCCCAGCCCAGGCCCTGGTCTTGCCCTCACTGTGAGAATGCAGCCCATCCTGCCTGGAAAGGAGGAAATGTGCTTTGTTTTCCCAGCTCTTCCCACACACAGTGGGGTAGAGGTAAGCTAAACATGCTCAAAAAGGGTGAAACAGGGCCAATCCAAGGCTCATGTGCTTTGCAAGAACATCATAAACCAGAAGAGAAGAGTTGGACTCCCACCACGAGACAGAGACTCAAAGACGTTCACTGTTGCTTCTAACCTCCTTTCCCCTCTCCCAGACCCTGGGGGATTTAAATTGCCTGGTGTTTACACACAAACGTACCCTAGAAACACATTTTAGAGTTTCTGTAAGCCCAGAAAGACGCCAGGACAGAAAATTTGGAAGGCAGAGTCAAAAGAAAAAAAGGCTGACTTTTCTAAAAAATATAGAAACCGACGCCAACTCACAAGGATTGTTCTAGAATTCAAAACAGCTTGGGAGAAAGTTTCTTTGCCAACAATGGAACACTCAGTAAAGAGACAAAACAGAGGAAACCGTAACCGAATGAAGAAGAGGAGAGTGGGAAGGAGGAGGAGGTGTGTGCTGATGAAGTGTGGGTGATGCCAAGCACCATCCCAGATGGGCCAAATGTGGGGTCTTCTGAAACTCTCATGAGATAAATACTATTACACTTCGCTTTACAGATGAGGGAACAGAGACACGAGGAGTTGAAGTGCTTGGCCCAAAGCACGCAGCTCATAGGAGGAAGAACTGTATTCCAAACTCTTGATGGAAACGTCCAGGGTTTTCTCTCTGGTTTTGTTTTTCAGAATTCCCCAGGCAAGAAGGGTGGAATTTTGGCGTCCTGATTAAAACATATCTGTGCATGAGATGAACAATCAAGGGATCAAACTAAAGACCATATACATTGGTTTGGGTTAGGCTTTTGAATACAGATGATGGGAAATGAGAGATTCCCAGAAAGAAACACACACACACACACACACACACACACACACAAAACTTGGTTTCGTTAAAACATCTTTGTTCAAGTGTGAATAAACCAGGCACTAATGCAAGAAGGGGAAATCTGCTGAGCAAAATGACAATTTTTGGTCTGCCTTTGGATCTGAAAATATTTGGCACAAACTTTGAGAATAGTTCAAAGATTTTTCCTACCAGCTGAAAGTTAAATATTAGAAGTAAATGTCCTCGTTGTGAATACAAACATAATGCCGAAGCATAAAAATGTCATTTTCAAAGAAGATTGTGTTTCTCATCCAGCTGGTATCTCCTGGGAAAGCCATGAGCTCAATTCTTGCTTCATTCTCTTCTGTTGGGGTGCCTGCAGCAAAAATGACATGCTGCTCTTTAGACGATTTTAAAGACTTTGCTTAATCTAAAGCATGAGTAGAGGATAAGCATGGGCTGTAGGTCCTGAATATCAATATTTTGATGCTGTTCTGCCACTATCCTATAACAACAGCGCCAGCCTTTTTTCCTAAGTATCCTTGTCCACAAAACAGAGATTGTGTAGAGCTGCTGTACAGACTGAACTAGATGCTTTGTGTGAGATACTTGCTGTCTCGGGTTAAATGGTGACCTCCCAAAAGAGATGTGTCTTCTTCCTCACGCCTGAAACACTGTAAATGTGAACTTTGTTGGACAGTCTTCGCAGATGTTTCAAGTTAAGACAGTGAGATGGGGTCATCTTGGAATACCCACGTAACTTTAAATCCAATGACGTGTGTCCCTGGAAGAGGCAGCGAGGACATGACGTGGACACAAGGAGGAGAAGCCGTGTGAAGATGGAGGCAAAGACAGGGGCTGTGCAGCAACAAGTCCCGGAGCTCCCGCAGCCTGGAGCTGGAGGAGACAGAAGTTGTCCCCTAGAATCTTCGCGGGGAGAGAGGTTCTGTTGGTCTCAGACTTCTGGCCTTTAGAACTCTGAGATGATAAGTATCGGATGTCTTAAGTGACCCAGTGTGCTAGAACACCCCCTACCCGCCCCAGGAAGAGAACACGGCTAGTACATGCTAAGTCCTCAGTGGATATTATTCTCTCCTCCCCTTCCCTGCCCTCTCCAGCTTGAAAGAAGCCCTCATCCATGGACCCAGGAGCCAGAAACCCTACTGGACAACCTGCCACACGTGTATGAAGATCAGCAGGACCACCTTCCCTGGTGCCACCACCGTGAATGAAAGGCCCTACAGTGACCTCATTTGTATTCCGAGTTAGAGAGGCAGACCATGATGCCCGGACTAGCCAGGATCAGCCTACATTCCCCTTACCAAGCACTACCTACTCTTTCCGTGTATCAGCTCTTTGTAACAGGTTCTAGAGATTGCCCCGGAAGAAACTGAAGGACAGAGAAGTTGAGCACCTCGCTCACAGTTGCAAAGCTAAGGGACTCACGAATCTGTAGTTCAGACTTTCCACCACCACGTTAGTTTGCTAAGGCTGCTGTAGTAAGGTCAAAAACCAAAGGAGAGAAATACATTTCTTTTATATTTCTGGAGAGCAGAGGTCCAAAGGGAAAGTATTGGCAGGGCTGGTTCCTTCCTAGGGCTTGAGTGAGGGGTTTGTTTTAGGCTTTCTCTCCTAAGCCTGTAGACAAACGTCAGGTCCTTGCCTTTCTTCCCTCTGTGTATATCTGTGTCCAGATCCAACCCCACTGAGGCCGGCACCGCGGCTCACTAGGCTAATCCTCCACCTTGCGGTGCCTGCACACTGGGTTCTAGACCCGGTCGGGGCGCCGGATTCTGTCCCGGTTGCCCCTCTTCCAGGCCAGCTCTCTGCTGTGGCCAGGGAAGTGCAGTGGAGGATGGCCCAGGTGCTTGGGCCCTGCACCCCATGGGAGACCAGGAGAAGCACCTGGTTCCTGCCATCAGATCAGCGCAGTGCGCCGGCCTTGGCGGCCATTGGAGGGTGAACCAACGGCAAAGGAAGACCTTTCTCTCTGTCTCTCTCTCTCTCACTGTCCACTCTGTCTGTCAAAAAATAAAAAAAATAAAATATACAGATCCAACCCCACTCCTGTCTTTAAAAACACAAAAATTTATTTATTTCAGCGGCAAAATGACAGAAAGCAAGATAAGGAGAGGGAGAGGGAGAGGGAGAGAGAGACAGAGACAGAGAGATGCTCCATCTGCTGATGCACTGCCCAGATGGATACAATCTACAGGTCTGGACCAGGCTGCAGCCTGGAATTCCATCCAGGTTTCCCATATGGCTAGCAGGGACCCAAGTACTTGAGCTATCTTCTGCTGCTTTCCCAGGTACATTAGCAAGAAGCTGGATTGGAAGCAGAGCAGCAAGGGCTTGAAGTAGTGTTCCAAAATGGGATGATGTCATTGCAAGTGGCAGCTTCACCCACTGTGCCATAGCACAAATTTCCCCCTGTTATGTGGACACCAATTACGGTGGGTTAGAGTCCATCATACGGTCCTCATTTTGTCTTGACTGTCCTTCTAAGGAACCTGAGGTGCCAGGGGTTAGAACCCCAGTGTGTGAATTTGGGCTCATACAATTGAACCTGCACTAACCACTCTACCAGGCTGGCTCCTGTAAATGAAAAATGAAAGAGTGCGCGAGAAGGTGAACGATTGCTTTCCCCATTGAAGTCAGATTCCCCCGCTGGCTCCACGGCTGGGTTCCTTCTGCTCCTGGTTCATTGTAGCCTGAAACCATTGCAGAGCCATCTCATGGACATTGAGTACAGACTCTGGAATCAAATCCTGGCCCTGACACTTCTTAGCTGTGTTGGCAAGTATCGCAACCTCTGAGAACCTGGTTCCTCTTCTGCTGAGAGAATTATAGTTCCTATGTCCAGGTCAGAGTAGGATGAGAGGAGAGAGTCCTAGGAAAGCAGAGGGCCTCCTGGCCCTGTCTTTCCCCTGTGCCATCTTCGTCCTCCTCTCTCCCTCCTCCTCCTCATTTCCTGGCTCACTATGTTTGCAGAAATCTTCCCTTGTGAACAGGTGCCACCGCAAGCCTCAGTTTCTCACATTTCCACGTCATCCTATTCCTCCAGTTTACCATCACTGGGAATTAGTGTCAGAACAGGAGACAACAGGCAGGGCAGGGGCAGGGCCATCAGGTGGAAGCTGCCCAAATTACAGGGTCCAGAAAAGCAGAGAAAGCTCAGGTTTGACTGAAGCTAATGTCTCAATCAGAAGAGAGTTAAGCTGAACCTCCTGGGCTCCTCATCTGAGCCTCAAAAATCCTGAGATTGACAAAGTATGCACTTTGATTTTCAATTTAGAGATAGTATGATTGACTTGCCAAGGGGCAGTCTGAGTGCAGTGTCCAAAAGTCAGCAACGGAACAAATGCCAGGATGAGTAGGGGGCCAGAGGGCACACTCAGCTCAGTTCAATTGGCTCCATCAACATTTACAGAGAATCAAGTAAAAGCATTACACCCAGAGTCCGGAAATGGCACAGAAATAGAGATGGTGATGGCTCCTTCCCCCTGTTGTGAGCCCACAGAGGAAGAGCAGTACAGAAGGGAATGCTGGAGAGGGAGTCACTCACCTACAAGAGGCCAGGGAAACCCTATCAGCCCTGCCCA
Source organism: Oryctolagus cuniculus (assembly GCF_964237555.1). Taxonomy (NCBI): domain Eukaryota; kingdom Metazoa; phylum Chordata; class Mammalia; order Lagomorpha; family Leporidae; genus Oryctolagus; species Oryctolagus cuniculus. Next base: position 5,824,216 of record NC_091440.1, read on the forward strand.
CCATGTAGTGAAGGCGGGAAGTGAAAGGGGCACATGCAGACCAGGACCCAGTCGGCCTTGGTAGGCAGAAGAAAGAGATAGAGAAGAAACCCAGTGTGCAAGAAGCCATCTTTCCAATGGCTGGGGGCAGAAGTAAGCTGGGTGTGGGAGCAGGGGCCAGGTGACTGACCCAGGGCCCGGAACTAGACTGGAAACTTATTCTAGAAGTGACAGGAGGCATGCAGGTGTTTCTCACAGAGAAGATGCAAGATCAGATTTTGACTTTGAAGAATAGCTCCCAATGGACCCTGTGCCTGAGCCATGGTTCTCCATCGTGGGTCTCTTCCCAGTCACCTAGAGGTCATGGGAAAACACAGACGGCCTGGCCCATGGCCAGAGCCCCCAGTCCAGTAGGTCTGCACTTGGATCCAAGTATGTGCATTTTCAGTTAGTTTGCAGCAGCTCTTGCTGCTGGCCCAGCAGCCTTGTTTTCCAAGCCAGTGCCCCGGATGGTGGTAGCTCTGGAGGCGAGAGGCTCCCTCCTGCTCCAGGAAGCTGAGGGAGATGGCCCAGCCCCAACACAATGCCATGGGTGTGCATTGGTAGAGATGGGTTTGCGCAGCTTCCAAAGGTAGAATCTGAGAGCCTTTGAATACTATGAGGAGTAGAAGAAGCTGAGACCTGAACTGCTCACGGGCTCTGGCTTGGATGACCAGGTAAAGAAGGTGTGTGCACTTGGTCAGTGGATATGTGGGTGCGGCCAAAAGCAATGCCTTCATTTTCTCTTGCAAACAGCCTAGCTATTAACTGTGCACTTACCACTAAAATCAGTTTCATTAGCAGCCATGTCTCCCATGAAATTTTAAGTTCTATGAGGGCCAGAATCACAGATTTTTGGTACTGTTTTTGCTTTTCTGCTATTGATGTTATCTCCAACGTGGATCTGCAACGCCTTGACACAAAGTAGCCTCCCAAAGAGCATTTACTGAATGGATGAATGAATAAAACTTGTATAATAAATATGGAAAAAAAGTGTCTCTGATGCAAAATTTCATGAGAAAATTTTTCTGGTCTTCCTTCTTTTTGTAAGTCTTTTTCCCCAAGTTCTTTTCCTGGAATCTGTTGGTAAAACTAACAAATATGCAAACTGAACTCCCAGATGCAGCCCTGCAAAGAAAGTGCAGTGTCTGTAAACATTTAACCCTGGACACCATGCCTAAAAGCATGTGTTGGAGTGAGCTGCAGTCATGTGTCAACGGGGCTGTGGGGACGCTTGGTGTCTTTAAATTAAATTGAGGGTTTTAGGCCCTTGCTGGAAGGACTCATCCTCCAAAACACAGAGACTTGTTCAGGCCTCTCCAAAACTTCCATGTTGAACCAACGCTCAACTTTCACCTCTTCCTGCTGCAGAGTTCACAAGCGGCAAGTTCTTCTTAACTCCCAGAACTCAACTCCACCGTGAGCCAGGCTGTTCTTTCCAGTACAGTGGTGAAGTAGGTCAGCCACTCGGTCTAACTCCCAATCCCCAGTTCAGTAGTGTTGAACCCGTAAATCCTCAAGGAAGCATTAGCAATTCAGGAAGAATGAGCAATTTCGATAGCAACACATTTCTCCCTTCAGTCTCAGCAACAAATCAGAAGGGCTTATCATCAGCAAAGCTGCTGGGCCCTGTCCCTGTCTGCCCACAACCTGCCCCCTGCTCCACTCACGGGGAGTGTGAGATGTGAATGTGAGGATTGAACTGCAAAGATCTCCTCACGCTATGCCCTAGCAGTAAGCCTCATCAGGCAAGCATTCTCACCTGTGTTACTCCTAGCCAGGGACAGTCACTGGAACACAACTCAGCTAACACACTTCCTGAAAAACAAATGAGTGAATCAGAGAATGAACTGAAAACTTAGTAAGTTCCAGACACTTTTATAAGCATTTTACATGTGGTGATTCATTTTATACTGACAACTACCCTAAAATACGGCATTCATGGGGCACATTTTGTGGTGTGGCAGGTTAAAATGCCACTTGGGACACCCACATCCTATACTGGAGTGTTTGGTTTAAGTCTCAGCTATTTTTTTTAAAGATTTATTTATTTGCAAGACAAAGTCACAGAGAGAGGTAGAGACAGAGAGAGAGGTCTTCCATCTCTGGCCCACTCCTCAGATGGCTGCAACGGCCAGAGATGTGCCAATCCGAAGCCGGGAGGCAGAAACTTCCTCTGGGTCTCCCACACGGGGCCCAAGGACTTGGGCCATCTTCTACTGCTTTCCCAGGCCACAGCAGAGAGCTGGATCAGAAGTGGACCAGCCGGAACTAGAACTGGCGCCCATATGGGATGCCGGCACTTCAGGCCAGGGCTTTAACCCGCTGCGCCACAGCACTGGCCCCAAGTCTCACCTATTCTGCTCCAACCCATCTTTCTAACTGTGCATCCTGGAAGACAGCAGATGATGGCTTCAGTGCCGGGGCCCCTGCCACCCACGTGTGTGAGACCCTGATGGAGTTCCAGCCTGCGTTCTCATGCCGTACTGCCATCTGACCCTGTACCTCCTCCGAGACGTCTAGGTTTTGGGCTTCCCACTGCCACTCTAGGTGTAATCAAAGTTGTCTACATTACATAGACTAGTGGGACTTAAGCATCTCTGAAGAGAATGTATTGAGCAGAGCAAGGAGTTGGTAGAAGCAGGAAGACTATGAGACTGAGGAAGGTGGGCTTTGCCGTGTCTAGTTTACACGCTTGGCTTTCCCACCTTGTGACTGTGAAACGAAGTCACACTTCTCTTTAACCCTCACGGCATCATGACATAACTCCTTGGACCTGATGCCCACCTGGTTATGTCCTTCATGTGGTTCTCCCACCCCAACTTCTTCCAGCCATGACATTAACTCTGCCCTCTGGCCGTGCCCAGATCCCCTACACTCTCCCGAAGAGAGTAAAACAGCTCTCCCAGTGCAGATGACAGCAAGTATGACTTGTATCAAGAATGTGCAGAGGCATGGGCTTAGCACAAAGACCGCAGTAGGTGTCCTAACCACTCCTAGATGCAGGGGTCCCAACCAACAGCCCTGCCCACCTTCCCCACACAGGGTGGCCGCTGGTGGAAACCAGCCTACTTCATTGGTGGGAACCTGGTGAGCTCCAACCCTCCAAGTACAGTCTTCACATCTTCCCAGGCCCAGACAGAGGGCCTTCTTGCAGTCCCAGGCCCACCTCATTGAGAGGAGCCACAGATATTTCCTTCAGGGTGTATCCCATTCCCACCCTCCAGGGTCTCATTCGGAGGGCCTGAAACAAACAATGACAATAACTCACAGAGCAATACCAAAGTCTGGCTGATTCAGCCTTAAATAACACCATGTGTGGGAACCACCCGACCGGTTCCAGAAACTCTGTGCTGCATCAGTTTCATTGTTTTGTCTCCCACACAGGCGAGAAAACATTAGGCTGGCTTGTCCCTCGGGCCACATTCCAGTTTCCAATTTACCATCCAAGGTCTTAGACAAGGTCTGTCTCTCCCTCTTTCTCTCTCTCTCTTCCTCTTCCCCTTGCTCCTAATCCCACATAAGCAGTACAGTATTTGTCATTGCACTTCCAAAGCCACCCCTTGCCTTACTCTGTGCTAGGGACAGCTGACCTATTTAGATAGCAGCAAGCTTCCTTGCCCTCCGAACTGCAGCTGGATTTCACTGTGGTGAAGACTCCTGATGGGAGACCAGGAGCAGAACTGTAGAGTCTGGGGTCCTTGGTCCATAGCTCTCTCTCCACGGGCACACCTGGAGCCGGCTGTCTTCTCTGACCTGAAGGTTGCTGGTCCTTTGAAGGTGGCCTTCTCCACGCGTGTCTCCCAGGTCCCAGTCATTCTTGCCACCACGGGGTCCAAGGGAACAAACTGCTGTGTTGTTAGCCCTGGGTTATAGCATTATGCCTTGAAGGTTCCCCGGAGCCCTTGCACATCTCAGTGAGTACAAAGGTGTCCAAAAGTTCCTGGAAGAAGACTTAAGAGAGAACGTCCATTGCCCATGAAGCTGTTTTTTTCGTACTCAATTTTGTTGCCCATGAAGTTTTTGAACTACCCCTCAGTTCCTTTATCATCCTAAAAGTGCTTATTTATTTATTTATTTATTTACTTACTTACTAACTTAGAAGGCAGAGTTACAGGGAGAGAAAGAAAGAGATCCTTTATCCACTGGTTCACTCCCCTGTGGCCACATGGTTGGAGTTGGGCCAGGCAGAAACCAGGAGCCTAGAACTCCAGCTGAATCTCCCACGTGGGTGGCAAAGGCCCACATACTTGGGCCATCTTCCACTGCTTTCCCAGGTTGCATTAGCAGGGAGCTGGATGGGAAGCGGAGCAGCCAGGACATAAACCAGAACTCATGTAACGCATACGGAATGCCAGCATTGCAGGCAGAGGCTTAACCCACTGCATCACAACGCCACCTCCCTTCCACTGTACTTACTTGAGATGGCGGCTGCGTCCTGCTGGGACGCTGGTTGCGACGAGGGCCTTTCCAGGGCTAGTGGTGCACGAGTGAAAGAGCTGGGCCTCACAGCCCGTATTCAGGAACGGACTCCGGCAGCTTCGGTAGCTTCGTGTGCCTGCTGGAGTCCAGTTCGCTACTGTTCCCACGTCCTCATCACGTCTCTTCTGCCTCCCACTGGCACTGTCTTCCTCATGCTGCAGCTGGGCTTTCATTCTCAGACACTAAAGAATCTGAAAGTGAAGGCTACAAGTCTGGGCACCCACAGACAAAACATATAATTATATTTGCTTTCATGTACCATGGATAAGAAACCATATGAAAAGAAGAGGGATTTATATATGAGCTGGACAGCCTCCATCCTGGCATTTTGAGGCTCAGGTTTAGGGCTTATTGCTTTAGAGTCTACTTGATATGGAGGATTGGCCAAAGGAATATTTTTTCCTTTGTAATGACTTGCCTTGTATATATTGTTAAATGTTTAATTATAGATACAAAATCTACTGCATTTCAAAATTTTGATGTTTTTCAAATTATTTAAAAATCTCCATTCAGAACTATTTTAAGAGTGCATTTTTAAGAGAGCTATTCTTACAGTACTCTCTCTCTCTCTTTTTTTTTTTTTTTTTTTTTTTTTTTTGACAGGCAGAGTGGACAGTGAGAGAGAGAGACAGACAGAAAGGTCTTCTTTTTGCTGTTGGTTCACCCTCCAATGGCCGCCGCAGCTGGTGCACCGTGCCTATCCGAAGGCAGGAGCCAGGTACTTCTCCTGGTCTCCCATGGGGTGCAGGGCCCAAGCACTTGGGCCATCCTCCACTGTACTCCTTGGCCACAGCAGAGAGCTGGCCTGGAAGAGGGGCAACCGGGACAGAATCCGGCGCCCCAACCGGGACTAGAACCCGGTGTGCCGGCGCCGCAAGGCGGAGGATTAGCCTAGTGAGCCGCGGCGCCGGCCGTACAGTACTCTTAAGCAAGGAATGGAAATTCCATTTGTCTTATGAACAGCACTTTCAGGATTGGGGAGCTACATGCTACCCTGGGGCAGGCATTCAGGACATGCAGATGTAAACATTGAGACAGGAGCTGGAAGTGGGGAATCGAAACTACCTGTGAGTGGCTACTGGAGACAGGACCAGGCAAACTGCGATATCTACTTTAATCCACGTTCCTCACACTTCAAAAATTTTCAGTTGAGAGGCAGGGAGACAAACAGAGAGAGTTCATATCCACTGGTTCACTTTCCATATGCCTGAAACAGCTGGAAGTGGGCCAAAGCCAGAATCTGGGCACTCAATCCAGGTCTCCCACACAGTGGCAGGAAGTGAGCCAGCTGAGTTATCACAACTGCCTTCCAGGGTCTGCGTTAGCAGGAAGCTGGATTCCGGAGTGCAGCGGGGACCCAAACCCATTGCAATGACATGGGATGTGGGCACTTTCACCAGTAGCTGAAGGCCTGACCCTGGGCTTCCCCTCTGAGTTTCCCATTTGTCTCTCAGGGAGACCAACATCTTGGTAATAAAGACTGCAAAGACAAGGTGAAACACTGAAAGCGCCCCTCTGGTACAAGTCAGCATTAAGAGCGCTCAGGGTGTATTTACTTCAAAAGCAGCAAAGGCACAGTCCAAAGATAAAAGCCATCACAGGGAAAAAACAAAACAAAGCAAAAAGAAACCAACAAGAATCTCCACAAATGCCTCATAACAAATTCAGCTATTCAAGAAACAAGAATAAGGAAGAAAGCATGATGCCCCCAAAAGAACACAACATTTCAATACTAGAATGTGAAGATGAAGAGATTGAAGAAATGACAGAAATGGAATTCAAAAAATTAATCACAGGATTACTTAGAATCAATCAGAAACAAATCCAGGAACTAATGAAAATTTCTCCCATGAAATTGAGAGCTTAAAGAGAAACCTAAATGAAATTTTGGAAATGAAGAATTCAATAGAACAAATAAAAAATGCAGTGGAAAGCCTTGACAACAGAATCAGTGAAGGAGAAGAAACAATGTCTGAGCTAGAAGACAAATCCTGGAAATTTATATTTAGACAAAAAAAAAGAAGAAGAAGAGGAAGAGGAAGAAGAAGAAGGAAGGAGAAGGAAAAATTAGAAAACTAAAATACAGTGTTGGAGATAAACCCAACATACAGGTCTTAGGAGTTCCTGAAGGTGTGAAAAGAGAAAGTTGAGTAGGAGGCCTTTTTAGTGAGATAATTACAGAAAACATCCCGACTTTGGAGAAACAAAGGGACGTCCAGGTACAGGAAACACACAGAACTCCTAATAGACACGACCAGAAAAGGTTTTCACGTGACACACTGTAGTCAGACTCTCTACAGTAAAACATAAAGAAAAGATTCTAAAATGTGCATGACAGAAATGCCTGATTACTTTCAGAAGATCTCCAATTAGACTCACAGCTGACTTCTCATCAGAAACCCCACAAGGCTAGGAGAGAATGACAAGATATATTCCAAGTCTTAAGAGAAAAAAACTGTCAACCAAGAATACTGTACCCTGAAAAGCTCCCATTTATGAATGAAGGTGAAATAAAGACCTTCCATAACAAATAGAAATTCGAAGAATTTGTCACCATTTGCCCAGCCTATACAAAAGAGGGCTTAAAGGGCCGGCGCCGCAGCTCACTAGGCTAATCCTCCACCTCGGCGCCGGCACACCGGGTTCTAGTCCTGGTTGGGGCGCCGGATTCTGTCCCAGTTGCCCCTCTTCCAGGCCAGCTCTCTGCTGTGGCCTGGGATTGCAGTGGAGGATGGCCCAAGTGTTGGGCCCTGCACCCCATGGGAGACCAGGAGAAGTACCTGACTCCTGCCATCGGATCAGCGCGGTGCGCTGGCCGCAGCACGCTGGCCACAGCAGCCATTGGAGGGTGAACCAACGGCAAAAGGAAGACCTTTCTGTCTGTCTCTCTCTCTCACTGTCCACTCTGCCTGTCAAAAAAAAAAAAAAAGAAAGAAAAAGAGGCTTAAGGATGTGCTACACACACAGAAACATGGTCATCACTTTGAAAGAAGGTGAAGGCAAAAAATCTCCCAGTAAATGTACAAAGTAAATGCAAAGTAAACAATAGGAATATGTAATGGAAAAATGACAGGGAAAAGTTGTTACTTATTAATAGGCACCTTGAATGTAAATGGCTTCAAACTCATCAGTTAAAAGATACAAACTGACAGAATGGATGAAAAAACAAGATCCATGTATTTGCTGCCTACAAGAAACACATCTCACCAACAAAGATT